>NW_016909145.1:157527-160101 GCF_001483705.2 Eufriesea mexicana | reverse complement strand
AATATTTCAATTTTTCTCAGTCGAACTTTGAATTCCAGGAAAGAATGTGATACGAAGGTAGATCGTGTGGTAAAGGTCAGATTAAACGTCAAAGTTAGCCATTATGCGGGCCCTTCATTATTCGGACCGGCTGGGCCCGAACGGAAAGTCTAGCGCTGACCTCTAGGGATACGAATATTTCTGTAATATTTCGTTTGGACTGCTGAGCTTTCCCCGTGCTTTTCCTCGAGGAATAAGAGAAGAATCGTGATCCGACGTCAAGCAATCGTAGAAACGATTCGACTGCCGGTCATTGTTCGACAGAGATTGCTGGAATCGCGTTGCGCGGTTGTCGCCAAGCGATAATGAGCACGCCTCGTGGAACAATGCGATCCCGTGAGTTTCTATCTCGGCGAATTTGGTTAATCCGCGGCGTTTGACGTTCAAGATATCGTGATTGGCCGGGACCGAGTTTGCCAGCTAATTAGCGATTTCCGGAAGGACGATGGCGCGTGTCCCAGCTGGATGCGCATTTCAATGCGTGCCGTTCCAATTAACCGGTGGCCCGCTGTGGGGTTAATTGGTCACCGATGATCGATAGACGCGTTAAAAACAGTCCTCACTCCTGGATAAACAACGGAACTGTTGAAATCGCTTCACGTTCCTGCCTGGAATCGGTCTGGCAGCTTCTCCGAGTAACTTTTTATCGGAATATTGGTCCTGGCTTTTTGCTAGTCTTTGATGAGACTTTCGGTGTAGTTTTAGGAGCGGCGTTTGATTGTAAAAAGAGGGAAGTGAGGAAATCGATCGAGAAATTGGTTGAGAACGAAGTCTACTTGCAGAAGGATTTTACTTGATGGAAATTTGAATCTCGAGAATAGTAATATGTTGGAGGACAGCGATATAGCGAGTGAAGAGTGACAGATTTGAAATGACTGAGACCTTCCTGATGGGATTTTTGGGTCTGTCGTGACCAACGATTGCACACTCATAGCTAGATGGAAAACGGAGGTTCGAGGTTTCTTGTAATCCTCAATGAATTCTTGACTCACATAAATACAAATTTCCTATGCTACCTAAGTATCCATACTTTAAGACAGGGCTTGCTAGGGAGCCTTACTGACGAGTCCACTAGCAGGCCTAGGGAAAAATGCATCCCTTCTTTGCGTCCTTCTACGTGCTACTTATCATAGCGTGACAGCCATCAGGGCATCAACCAGCAGCACTACAGGACCTACAACTCCTATTGAAAACAAACCCCCACGAGGGGGATCCCCATAGATCCTTTATATTTCTTAGTCAACCTTCGTCCGAACCTTAGAAAGATCACTGCATGCAGCACGACAAACACTATACCTTTTGCGATATTAACACATTTTGCGTACCGCTCACGAGTTTTCTCGTGTTTCACGCGCCATCTTAGATGTGTTAGATGTCAACACACTGTCATGTCAAAATGTGCGAACCCTGACACATGTCTTAGAGATTTCTATGCGGTACATAATCTGTTACTAAATATATTTTTATTAGAAAGGGAGAATTCCAATATGAAATCTAGGGGTTGCGAATATAGAAGAGTAAGAGTTTCAAGTTAGAAGTATTTAAAACACAATTTGTCTGATCTAGGAAGCCAGAGGATTTATAAAACTCAATTATTTTCGACTTGGAATGCCTTTTCCGAACATTAGGATTAAATCTGAACTTCTCGAGGGTTATTGCTAAACAGGATTAAAATTCAATTTCCAGAGATTTAGGACTCACAATACAGGGATTCTAAATCTCTTCTACCTCTTCTGATACTACGATCCATCGATCACGTCCTAGTTCTACCATTCTCCTCTCGAGCAACTGCGATTCAACAATTCCGAACAACAGGAACGCAAACACGATAAAACGGTCTTCCCAGCTACGAATAACTCCATTCTGGTTAACTCGATATCAACTTCCGCTGACGATATCTTGAAAATGGATCTGGGTTTGCTGATTCGAACCGCGAAATTGTCCATTTTCAAATGAACATTACAATTTCATATTGTACAGACATTCTTATATAATATTCCAATTTATTAATTACCTATTATTAACTTTGCTATGCTTCTATGATACATAACCTCAACATTTCTCTTTGCCTAGCTCGCGACTTCTCGGAGCTAATTTGTAACAGAGTTCCCTAAGCAAATTTTTATCTCGCGAAACATAGTATAGTATACACGTGGCGAATTATTCACCATGTACACGTAGCTTTACGAAGGAGCAAAGCCTAGGTCAATTGGGAATAACCTTGAGTGATGCGTTGGGCCCGTAACATGACTATATTTGGAGTTATTGAGTTGTAAAGGGAGGTCGTGAGGGATTAATACGTTCGGCGCCGATTTTTGTGTTTAATGTCGTGTAGTAGTCGCGTATGATTTTCGTGTTTTTGTATCACGAGTAGCCATACATTGCTTGGAGATGGGAGCGTGAGCCACTGGTGGTACACAGTGCCCGATGAAGGACCCGAGTGTGAGCCACCGGTGGTACACACCGATGTGAACGAAGCGGAAAGCACTGTGTCGTACTTTTGATTTTGTCAGATTTTATTATGCAGGAGGGTGG
>NW_016909145.1:144293-156872 GCF_001483705.2 Eufriesea mexicana | reverse complement strand
CGGTCGAAATTGGTTGGTTAGAACACGTAGAATCGATTGTTCCAATGGGTTTCGCGGCTGTATGAAGCGATAGAGTAAAAGAGAAAGAGAGAGAGAGAGTTGGGAGAAATCGTCGGATCTATCTGGATTTTAATTAAAATGGATTCACGCTGCAATCAAGCGTTTACTTATTAATTAACGCAGTCGCTATTTCGGTGGTACGACTCGGCGGCAATGTATAGCGCCGGGTCGATCGTGATTTCGCGTTGCAGCAGGGGTGAAAATTATTGAAAATTATGCGCGGCCATTGGTGACAAATTGAAACCCGAAAAATAGCGACGATTAAATGGCGAAGGCAAGGAGAATTCGGTGACCTGGACCTCGTTGGAGTTACAGTGCTGGTTCTCGGTTGTTTCGGGGACCAAAGATGCTATAGGGGGATCTTAGAATGGAATGGAAAGAATTGAACCGTATTTAAAATTTTGACTTGTCAAATTAGAGTGCAGCGACCATCATTCTCACTATCGCTACTAAGTGGATTCCGACTTTAAGGAGGTTCAAGGACTTTCTCGAAAATTGTCGGAAAACTTCCGCTTTCTATAGATGTACGATTGGAATGAGTATGGCATGAAGGAGTGTCGGGAGTGTTTGAATTTAGAACAAAGGTGACCGCGTGTACAATGATCAAATGGATGTGTATGACAGAGCCGAGTGCGATAAACGATTGGAAGTTAGTTTATGAGTGCGGCATGTGTTTGAAGTACCTGATCCACTGAGGTTGTAGGAAAAGGGGCATGATTGGGTGCAAGGGCACAGGCGAGGCAGCCCAAGTCAGTCTAACAGCTCAGTCTAAGACAGTCTATCAGTCAGTCGAAGAATGTCCAAAATTTAAGAGTTTTCTGTCAAAGACAGTGTGCCAAAGTCTAAAGTCAGTTTATGAGTCAGTTTAACGCTAGATTTACGGAACCCGTCAATTTGACGGAAAGGTTGCTGCAATTATACGATGGTAACAGATTTAGTTAACTCATATTAAGACTGATAATATAATATATAATTGTTTTTAAATTAAACTAAACGTTAAAAATTGAGGCACGTGGTTTCCTTTATCTGTCAATTTGACAGGTGTCCTTAGAAATAGGTACACAGATAGCGTCCGTAAACCTAGTGTTAAGAAAGACCAGAAGAAATTGCCCATAGCGAATCTCTCTTGTTTCATAGCCAGCCGCCGTCATTCTATTTATAAGCTTATTTTATTCCATTAAGAAGCCAGCAATACTATCGTAAGTCAATCCACCCAAAATCTGAGCCTACATTTATATAACTTCCTATGCCACCTAAGTAATCCCTGTCTAAGCCAGGGCCTGCTAGGGTAGCCTTGGACTAGAGTAGCCTTGGACTAGAGTAGCCTTGATGAGTCCACTAGCAGGCCCAGGACGAAACGCATCCCTTCTTTCTCCCTTCATCCCTTCTATCACAACCGCCACATTAAGGATACTTGAGACCAGTGGACTTCAAGCTTATTTTTTTTCATTAAGAAGCCAACAATACTATCTTAAATCAATTCACCCAAAATCCGATCCTACATTTATATAACTTCCTATGCCACCTAAGTAATCCCTGTCTAAGCCAAGGCCTGCTAGGGTAGCCTTGGACTAGAGTAGCCTTGATGAGTCCACTAGCAGGCCCAGGACGAAACGTATCCCTTCTTTCTCCCTTCATCCCTTCTATCACAACCGCCACATCAAGAATACTTGTGACCAGTGGACTTCAATAACGGTGGGGGAGGACCCCCTGCCAGAGTTTATTAAATTGGATTCGTTGCATTGGATCATTTTTATTAGCCTAGATCAAAAACGACTGTTGGTCTTGGTGATCTATGTTCCCAGACACGCTTGTTACTCTCTTAAACTTCGATCCCCGTTGAGTATGTCGGATAATCAAGGAAAATGTCCTTTAAACCTCTTAACGTCTTACACTTATCTCGCTGTAGCTTCCAAGACAGCAATAGCTTAGAGATTAAGACACAAGCTGACACGTAGTCTGCAAGCATCCTCTTAGCCTTTTCAATAGACGCTTGGCAAACTCGAAGACCTTTCATCTCAACTAGGTTCCATTAGAACCTATCTACGTGAATTGATCGATATATCAAAATGTCTTTGTACTTCTGGAGAACCAGGATTCAACGAACTTGTTGTAGTAAAAAGTAAATAGTAAATTAAACTCTACATCTTAAGAATGTAGGGGATCTCTTCGATCCGTTTTGCCTTTTGTTAGTCTCCTGTTGTCTCCCTTTGTCTCTCGTTTTCTGGTGACGTCTTGCGACCTGCGTGGTCCTAAACCTAACTTAACCTAACCTAACCTAACCACATCACCGTTTCCACTGACTACTATTTCTACTATTCCTGTTATAACCCCTTAACAGAACTTGCACGTGATAGCGATTTATAGAAGCGACGCTGATCTAACTTTTGCTCAGATGACTCATTTGTGGAGCGTATCTCGGATTATTCCAAGCTTCGATCACGCGATAGCTGTGATAAATCTGGGCTGTCCAGGAGCTTGCTACTTTAGACCAAGAGACAATAGACTTCTTTCATCTTGCTCGCGGAGACTACCACTGTTAGTATCGTTATTATCCAATCTTTTGTTCCTCGAGGAATACAATGACACCCTAAACAGACAATAGTCATACGAAACGACATTCCGAGCTGATGGATATGATAAAGTGTCCTGACCCAATTCAGCTAATTCTATATTCCTCGTTTTCTGCCACCCGTGAGGCTAGACAAGTATAACGAAATTCATCGTGAATTGTGTAAAGCATTCGTGGAACAAACTTATGGGAAAGTGCAACAATTAATTAGTCTCGCGTCACACACCAGTCAAGTAACATTCCTAATAATTCACGGCACAGTAGTACAAGCTACGTCTACGTTGCTTTCTATCCTAAACTACCACATACTGTTATATTCTTGCGCGATAAAATTATCCAACTTTTCCAAAAAACGAATACAAGATCCAACAGACCTTTTCATCGTCTCCGTTGAGTTCTTGCGCGAGAGGAATTTCGCACAATCTTCTAATTTATACGGGTAACCTCTACCCTTCGCCTTTTCTTTTTTGCTGGCCCATGAAGAAAAGAAGTCGAAGCGAGAGTGGGTGAGAGGAAGCGTCGAGGATGTCGATACAAGAGTCATTTCCGCGCAGACGGCGATGACTCGGGGACGAACGAGAGTCTTGAGAAAGTAATTCCTTTGTATGCGAGCAAATACACGTGGAAGGGCCACTTAACATCGCCACTTTCAGCGACCCTTTTATCGCGCGTTGTATCAGGCAATCTGGCGGCGGAAATACTCGCGCGATTTCGCGGCCGACGCTTCCTGTTAGCGGAACTTCCGGTTCCTCCAAGTCCACAAGAACACGACGCACGGTATGAAATCTCGTCGAAAAGTATCAAGACATCTCTGGTTAAAATATCAAGACATCTTTGGATTTGAACAAAAATCGAACAAAAATTAAACAAAAATTTGTTATCTTTAGAATTTCGAACTCGTTAATTACGTAATTGACGTATGTAATTATTTGATGCAATAAAAATGAAATCTCAATTTAGAATTATCTTGATTCATTTAACAATGAATTCGTAGCCCTCAGCTTGGAATAATTTTCCAAAGATTTTTCTTTGGAAAATGACTCCAATTTCCAGGTCTCACCCCGTGGAGGTGGCTACGCATGGAGACCCTTCTTTTTCTTTTTTAAATGGGAGAAATTTTGGAAAGATACCCTGCCCTATGGTGGAGGGGTTATGTGAGACTTTTATCCACTGAAACTCCCACGGTGGCCATCTTTGTCGCGCTGAGGGAGCATTGGGAACAACCGGTGCTCCCCTCCCCTGCGTCATGCCCACAAATCTGGGCCCGACAACGGAAAGGACTCTGCAAATTTAATGGCGTCGCATAGCCACTACGCGGACCCCGTTTCCTTTTAACCATGATGCCCATAGAGGCCCTGGCCTTAGGGGCCTTGCATATTTTAATTTTCTAAAGGGGAATGTAAATCGGTATACTAAATTTTAATACTCTATTTCTGCAATGCTAGGATTTTTCTTTTCAAAATACTCCGATGATTCTAAGATTCTATGTAAATTGGCATTCAAGAAAAATATAGAAAAACTGACTTTCGGGCCAGATTTTCGGGGAAATTTCTCACTGTGCTTCGACTAAGTTTATCCAATCGATTTGATGACGCGTTAGAAGTCGTCGGTTCGTATTGAATTCGCGAAGGAGCAAGGGTACGCGGAAAATTCTGTCGCAAATTGCTCGTTGGTTATGGAAATTGGTTTTCTAGCTGGCCACCACTTCACTCTCGCAGAAGTTTATGTTGATAGAAGGAGGGGAATCAATATTTTGCAACACGTTGCTTGGAGTTCCGAGAAATCGCGATCCGAGGTAAACTGGTAGAAATTGTGGTAGGTCGGGGCACGCTTGAAAGTTCCTGGTTCCTTATGACCGATTGTTGGCACATTAAGGAATGCTTTATAAATATGCCATCGTTGGGAGAAATTGCGTGTGTACACTCGGTAACAAAAGTTAATCAGAAATGAACGATTTGCTATTTTTCCAAATACGCAAATTAAAATTAAAAATAACTGAAAAGTTATTTATTTATTTATTGATGAACAATATAAGATATTATTTCTTCATTTCATTTTTGATTTCGATATTCGTAGGTCAGAAGTAAGCGTAATTGGCATAAGTTTGTTATCGAGTATTTTACATTTCGTTTCGTTGAAATATTCTTTATTGAAATTTAAATTAGGGATGATATCGTAATTGATTTGTTTAAAGTGGAAATACTCTTTCACCGATAATTCAGTGGAGCAGTTGTATACGTGCTTTTCATATGCAGCAGGGTCATGCATATTCGCTCGAAGCGTAAGGTCGCGTATTTATTCATATATCGCTTCTTGTAACGCTTGCCTTCCCCTGGGTGTATTCTGCAGGTGAGAAATTAACAGAAGCAGAATCTCGGTGTAGAGGTATTCGATGATTCGACGAGTTAAGCAAAGTTTCGTCTAGCTCGAGGCTTCTCGCTTTCCAGAATTCCGAATCTCTGACGGTCGCGTTAAACGTCGAGGCAAATGTCTTCGGTATCTTATTATTATTCGTCGAGACTTCGAGGAAATTTCGGATAGGTATTTCTTCAGATAGGTATTTCGTTACACGAAATCGTTCTAGTAGAAGTTTCATTTCGATCTTCAACGACAGATGATTCGAATTTAAAAATTTCCCCAATTTTCGAATTTAAAAATTTTTCCAATTTTCGAATTTACGTGATTCGAATTTAATAATTTCCCCAATTTTCGAATTTTCGTGCGTCGAATTTAATAATTTCACCAATTCTCGAATTTTCGTGCTCTGAATTTAAAAATGCCACCAATTTTCCAATTTTCGTGCTTTGAATTTAAAAATTTCCCCAATTTTCGAATTATCGTGCGTGGAATTTAATAATTTCCCCAATTTTCGAATTTTCCTGCTCCGAATTTAATAATTTCACCAATTATCGAATTTTCGTGCTCTGAATTTAAAAATGCCACCAATTTTCCAATTTTCGTGCTTTGAATTTAAAAATTTCCCCAATTTTCGAATTATTGTGTTTCGAATTTAATAATTTCACCAATTTTCGAATTTTCGTGCTTCAAATTTAATAATTTCACCAATTCTCGAATTTTCGTGCTCTGAATTTAAAAATGCCACCAATTTTCCAATTTTCGTGCTTTGAATTTAAAAATTTCCCCAATTTTCGAATTATCATGATTGGAATTTAATAATTTCCCAAATTTTCGAATTTTCGTGCTTGGAATTTAAAAATTTTCCGAATTTTCGAATTTTCGAGTTCCGAAAGTAAAGGTATTCCCTTTTAGAAGTTCCAATTCGAACGCGTTCAACTTCTCCTTGTTTTCTCGACTTTAATGGAAATGACCCTTGCCACTTTTCCTCTTACCCGCCCTCGTTTCCCGCCAACTTCTTCCCTTCCCGATATCTTGCCGATTATACGTGTCTCGAACTTCTAATTTCTCGTCGTAGCACGCTTCCTGCTTGCTTGGTCGATCAATCGGTCGACCAGGAAGTTCCAAAGACTGGGAAAACTCGAGATGTCAGGTCGTTTGAGCAATTGGGACGTGACGCGCGACGATCAGCGCATTATCGAATTAATTCGACCTCGTCAACTTTCCCGTCCATGTTCCCCCAATTCTTCCAGTTTCTAAACGAACGATACTTCTGTGGAATTAGGCGCGATTATCGTGGCAAATTGGCCAGAGTGTCGCTCGTTCTTTTCGTCCCAACGAACCGAATTCCTCCATTAACTCTCCAACGTCATGTTAAGTCCTCGTTAAATAAATTCAGCTTACAAAGAGTTCGAACGAAATTAAATTATTAAAAATTCTCTAAAAATACCTGCCATATCGTGCACCTATTTGCTTACTAATTATTCCACCAGGATGCCCGTTACGTTACTTACACGCGTTAAAATTGCCTATTAATTCTGCATCGACGGAAAGAACGTTCTAGTCGATACAAAAATCAGGAATTTTATTCGTCGTGATAACGTATTAAACATCGATGTAAAACCCGGCTGAACAATGTACCAGCGAATTTTACTCGGACCCGGTTACAATATACTACAATTATAGCGTGATTTCCCGCGAAATTATCTGTAAATGCTCGCCAGCCATCATGATTGTAGCCGAGTTCTTTGATCAAGCTGCTATTAACTCTTCCAATTTGCAACAATGAACCGGATATTGTTGATTAAATTTGTTTCCAGCTACAGTTTTACTACTTCTGTCACCGCGTTTCAGAGATTACTTCGAGTGCCATCGTTTATCGATTCCATTTCGCATAATCGGTTCGGAATGTTCCACTCATGCTTCGTTTCGCTGTTATATTATGACATAAATTCGACGTGTTTTACGTTAGAATCGCCTGTAATATTTACAATTAAATACAGATAAATACAGATCTCGATTAAAGTTATCGTTAACATTGCGAACTGTTAATAATTTTGTAGGGATTTACGGTGGTTCTGTGGTCCCTATGGTGCTGCCGGTTGGCACTCCCTTGGTCGTCATGCTATGACGGGGTAGCAGGTAGGAGGAATGGATGGCAATGAAGAGGAATGGATACGTTTCGTCCTGGACCTGCTAGTGGCCTCGTCGGTAAGGCTACCTAGCAGGCCCAATCCAATTGCAATTTAACATACGTTTAATGCATCAGAAACTAGACACAATAATACACATATAAAAGAACCAAACGTACAAAAGGGTTACAAATGAAAACTTTGAAGACTATGAGATCAATGGCTCCAGTGTGAAGCACTCGCGATCTTCTAGCAGGCCCGTGTCTTTTACGGGGCTACTTAGGTATGGGACTTACCTAGGTTAATATTACCTAGGTATAGACTTAGGTCCCACTTAGCATGGGAATTTGTATTTATGCCAATTTGAGGATTCACCGAGGACTTGTGGCAAAATCGCCTCTTTCAAGTAGGAATCCATCTATTGGCGAGGATGAGAACGATGCCGCTACAATTTCATACCAAATTTAAAATCTGCCTAATCGGGAACCACGAAGAATCCAAAACCAGTCGTTTCGATTACCTTGTCGCGGTCTTATTTTATATCGAAAATAATTTAGTAAGACAGCGTGCTACTTTCTATTCTCAAATTTTCCCGAATCTTCTGCGTCGCTGTGCCCCTCTCGAAATAAAATTCCAGCAACTTCAAGCAATCGCGAGTCCTCCAAACGAACACGTTCTCGAACGGTGCAGGAGTGAAACTTCTTTGCACCTTAATCCAAATTAAGTGTCAGAAAACTTGCCTGTCGAAAGTTTCCGAGTGAAACAAGAACGGCTGGTAGGGTATTCGCGTGTCTGCACCTAGAAGGCCGGGATTAGGGCGCCGGAAACCACGGCGCCGGAAGTCGAAGCTGTTAAGCCGGGCTCTCGAGAAAGGTCGCTGGACAACGTGTTTCTGACAGACGAACACGGCCGGGTCGGAAACTGTTTACCGGAAGTAAAGAGAAAAGGGGAGCACGAAGAGCAAAGGGAAGTTTCAATTTTTCCGCATGTTAACGCGCTTTGGCTCTTTCCTCGCGACGTCTGCAGGCGTCTGTCGCTTCCTCTCGAGGATGATAAGCTTCTTTTAACAACGTCTGACTGGCCGTGTCGCCTTGACCTGCTCGTCTAAACGCAGACGACGAATTTATCAATTTTCTCCATGTCCAACAAGGTGTGCAGCCTGCTCGAGGTAACGGATTTTAGGTTCACTGGTGGCTCCTAGAGCTGATTGCAACGACGAGGCATTACTTCGAGATGTGACGAGTCTGAAAGGGTAGAAAGTCTGAAGCGTGGAGAGAGGTGGGATATTGATCGATGCTTATCTTGATTTCGCGTGAAGCATGGGTAACTTGGGAGAAAGCGAGCGTCGAATGAGTGTCTCTTGGCCTGGAGACCTGTTAGGTTCGTGCCGGTAATTTAACGGTATCGAGAAAAATGTTGGATGTATTTTGTAGACGAATGACAGCCAATGAGAAGAATGATTAGCGTTATCGAAGCTTCTTACAGAAATTTAAAATTGTGACTGAAAATTGGAGATTGAAAATTAGGGTACGCGAGACTCTGAGCTAATTTTTTTACATAAATAAGAGGAAAATCCTATTGAATTGTTATAGCCCTTTCAATTCTAATAGGTTTTGACTGAAAAATTCAATTTTATTGATATTTTTGACTAATATCGTGGTGAGCTAATTTGTTTGCATCCCAGTGCAGAATATTCCGCGAGCCATGACTGTCGCCTATCACCGAACGCGGAATAATCCGCGAGTCGCGACTGTCTTCTGTCACCGAGCGCGGAATAATCCGCGAGCTGACTTTTTCCCATTACCAGTTACTGAATATCGTCACCTGCCATAGATCACGTTTGATCCCTTTCGTGAGCATCTCACGTACATCGGTCCATTATATTCTTAACAAGTTTTACTTTCGTTGTAGTAAGAACTAAATAGTAAAGTAAACTCTACATCCTTAGGGATCCTCTACGATCCCTTCCTCTGCGTTTTGTCTTTTGGAAACGTCTTGTGACCTGCGTGGCCTTAAACTGACCAGTTCTAACCGTTCGTTCGTTTAATAAAGATCTATACAGTTGTTCCACCGTTTCCACTGACTATTATTCCTTTGCGTTATAACCCCTTAACAAATTTTGCTGTGAAAATCTTTTCAACTGCCATTATGAGTAAGTACTGATACTCAGTGATACTGATCAGTTGTCAGTTGCACGTCGTTGATTCCTGAACATGGCACCATAAGTAGAGTCATGATGCAAATGGGTTAATGATCATCCTTAACCCTTTCGCTACTAGGAGACTATAGTCACCGGCTATGAGACGCCATCTACACACGACGGGTGACTATAGTCACAAAAATTGAGTAAAAATTAAGACAAATGCTCCCATTCCTCTTCGCTCTCTTCGCAAAGAATTGCAAGCTCTATTCCGATGGTCAGTTTATCCTTTTCTTTTCTCTTTTAAAGGACTTGTGTCAAAATACCCAATGCTAAAGACTGCACGATCGTAATGCTACCATCTTTGACACGTCGCTGAGTTCTTCTTGAAGGAGTTCGCGACGACGCCCACCTGAGCGAAAGGATTAAATAAATCATCTTTCAAAATTTAAATATTCGCGAATTTTCTTTTTAAGTTAGGACCATTTCTTTCTATCGTTCAATTAGGATTGGAGTAGAGAAATAGAAGAAGGGCAAAAATTGCACGAGTGTAAGAACAAAGAAAAATATGACAGGTATACGAGAAAGGTGAGAGTAGCATGCAGGAAAGTTGAAAGACCAAAGTTAGACGTGAAATTAGTCGAAAAATATGAGATGCGAATTATCCTAGACGCAATCTGAGAAAGGATGAACGCACTCGCTAATCTCATTAACCGAATCCTGCTTGCCAGGCTGTTCCTGCCATAGTCGGCTTTATGAAGTGCAAAGAAGACGAATTCCCTCGCGTTTGGGAGATATAACAAGATAGAGCAATTTGTTCGGCCAGCGAGAAGATTAAATAGAAACACTAAATCCATGATTATCCTTCGTTTTCTTTATTAAGACCGATGCCAGACATTTTCTGTCTCGCGTTTCCTTATAAATCCTGTCTTTTTATCGGTTCTACTCGGGAACATCTGTCGGTACCGCGAATAGAGGTAGAGTTGCAAAGGAGGTAGCCTATGTAGGTTACAGTAATTTACTTACGTGTCATGCTAACTTAATATCCCTCGATTAATGAGATATGCGTACGCCGAGGTTGTAATTAACGACGTTAGACACGAACGTCTCGCGATTTTCAGCGAGTAACAGCCTTTGAAACCTGTCTTCGGAACATCGATCTTCCGATAGTGTCAGGGACACTTAAAATTAGACCCCAAAACAGAGTTCCTGTTCTTCGTTCTTCGAGTCAGAAACTGGAACAGGCTTTCGTGATTTTCGATGATTTCGAGCTCTAGATAGTTCCAGGTAACAATGTATTTCAATAAGGCTAGTTAAATCCTGATAACAGATCTAGTCGGAGCTTTGTTAAAGCTTTGTTGAGCTACCAGAAGCTTAGCATAAGCCTTAACATCAGAACTCACCCAAGTATCCTATACAGAGATAGCGAGACATAGCGATACCATGTCTCACGTTTCTGTCTGAATAAGAATTGACAATAATTATGTCAAGAGTGAGACACTAAGTCAGGAACAAATGATTATGACTGGTCTGATAGTTCCGGTATTAACATACGATATACGGAGTATGATATATGTACACGACAGCAAAATAGAAATCCCAAAGAGTCCTAATTTGCCAATAAATTTCGCAGAAAATAATTTGTGATCCGTGGATCTCGTGACAGAGTGTTGCTCACGAGCTTGAAGCCAGATCCAGGTTGAAACGCGACTCTCCTTTTCACTCGTCTTCCATTCCAACTCTATGGTTCGTTTATGTCTGCCAAAGTATCGTGACAGAAGTTTGGAGCAGCCTTCGGTACAAATCGACTGACAGCTAGACCGGCAACCAGATCAGCCTACCCACTTCCATTTGTTCAGCTCTCTGAACAACATTCCGGACCGTGCTGTCGCCAGAGCAACAGTCCTAAACAACCACTAGTTGGCAGGAAATTCGAAAATTTCAGCAAACCGTCAGCCGGTATGGAGTTTCGCAGGCGGAACGATTAGTCGCGGATCGCGAGCGTGGGTTTGCTCGACACGTATCCATTCTCCATGCCGAAACGCATTCGCTGTGGCATCGACGTCGCAATGAAAACCGGCCCGCGTAACAATGTTCCGCGCTTTCAGCGGCGTCGGAACAGGGGGAGCACGAAAGTTCCTCTGAAAGGGGTGGTTCTCTCCACCTCTCTCCATTTCTCTCCGTCTTCGTCTGCATCGGCGTGCATGTGTGCGAGGGTGAAATCAATAACACACCACCGTTCAAAGCGGTATCGCAAAGAACCTCATGGCGTGTGTTTCCACGCCGAGGGAGTCAGGTCGTGCACTCGCCTGACGTCTTCTACCCGGATAGAGGTGTTTCCGATCCGGTTCGGCGTCTGGATTGGTCGCGAAATGTTGCTAGACTCGCGAAGATGGGTCGAGAGGTTGGGTAGGTTGTAAGAGTTGAAAGGAAAGTCGAAGTTTGGCAGGTTTAGACGATTGTAGCAGGATCGTCGAGGGAGTTGCGTTCCTGATACTCGCGGACGATACGGTCGTAAAGCTAACAAGTGTAATGGAATTTGCGATTAAGCTTGAAACGATCAAGCTGAATTATATTAATCCCCTTTGGAAAGACGCGGCGGATGGAGCTACGGGCCTTATGGCTTTATTATCAACGTGCCCACTTAAATTAATCCGTTGGCAGCCTATATCTAGCCTACTCGGGATTCATCGCGTCTGGCCTCTTTCCAATCCAAAATTCCGATCAGCCAATAGTTAAATTCCTCGGTCGACCTCAGAACTTTGAGAAAACAGTCTCTGAGTTCGTTTCATCGCTGAATTTGACTATTCATTTGTTGCTGATAGGCTGAATCTCAATTTAGGGACCACAAATGTGCTATTGTATGTCATTTTGACAGTTCATAGAACTTTTCTTTAATCCATGTACGAAAATACCATTATATTATTTAGAATTTTATATTAAATCTTGGAATATTTTATACCAATCCAATTCAAGATATCAAGTTCAGCTCTATGTCAAAGAATTCTCGATTTAATTCTTAATTCACGTCGATACAAAGTATCTCCAAGCTTAGCTATCGTATCAACAGCCTTTTCACCAAGAAATTACATTATTCTCACGCATAGTACCTTAATCCCGGTGTAATCCATATTCGAAGATGTTTCACGATATTATTTTACATCGATGCAAGACACTGTCAAGTTTAGCTATTATGTCAACAGCCTTTATACCGAGGAATTCAATTTAAAACTTCAATGCTGCCATACAAATCACGCGTTCGATAAAACCACGCTCTTAACAAATAACCCGGCCATCTAAATCACCGATCGTAAGTTCAG
>NW_016909145.1:48196-144020 GCF_001483705.2 Eufriesea mexicana | reverse complement strand
GCAGGTAATTCGTGAGAGAACTTTCCTCTAATATCACAAAGTACCTCCATAACACCGCTACAACTTGCACGGTCCATCATCCTACCCGACCATCCACCCAGCCGTTGCGCTAAATCATCATAGATACTCGGTACAATATTCCGCAACATTTTTCACGGCAGGAATAATCCTCGATCCAGTCCGTGCACTTCAGCTTCTCAAACCAGTGAATCCTCATCCCTCTCTCTCTTGGATCTCCGCCTGAAACGAGTTTCGCTCTGGCCAGAGAGCGCAGGAGCGAGACAGAAACGGAAGAGGTCGGAGAAAAAGATGAAAACGAAGACGAAGAGAAGGGAAACAGGCATCGGGTCGAGCTTCGGCTACATTGCACGCGGATTAATTGCCACGAGGTCCACGAGGATGAAGCGGGCAAATATTTGACGGGTTTGGGGTGGCCGGGGGGAAAGAAGGAGACGCGAGGTTAACGAGGAGCATGGGTGTCGGACAACCGGCCGTGAAACGTTCTTTCAAACTGTCGCGTGCATTAATTTAGCGAATGCTGGCCGCGGTGATTCGCGGTTCGCCGGTATTCATCGTCCCACCATTTAAACTTCCCTCGGGTGACAGTTTCGGAGCGAGCTGTCGCGCGAACTGACGCCTCGCCTAGTCCGTTTCCCTCGATGGACGTTTATTCTCGACACACCTCGGAGAAAGTCTCTCTTCCTCTGGTTTTTCGCCAACGGGACTCGCGTCCCGATGGACCATCCTTGCTTCATTGTTTCTCCACCGGAGAGCTATCATCCCCGAGTATTTTAGCTATCGACGAGTGTCATACCTATGGATGAAAACGTAGTGGTTAGAAGGACGTCGAAGATGATATAAAATGATGACATATGCGCGTGAAAAATTGCCGAATCGTGGAAGGGAACGTGGTAACGAGCGAAGAAGATGAGGATGTTGACAGAGTTTAGGGTAGAACAGGGGTAGGAATACCTGTCTGACTCTCGTTGCAGCGCAGAAATGCCTGAAATAATTAAGCCGCATGATTGCGCATCGCGGTACAGTGAACAGGGATCTTGCTTACCTCTGGCCTGTTCGGGGTTCGAATCTCGTTACCGAGTTAGCTTTTTCCCGCGATTACAGCGAATTCCAATGGGAAGCTTCCATTGTTTGAGAGGGAAGTTAATAGTTGGCTCCTGGTAAGTAGAAAACTCTCAAAAACTCTCAAAAAGTCTCTCGTGATATATTAAAAATACAGAGAAGGAGAGGAATTATGGGCAACTTATGCAAGAAAATGCATATACTCTTTGAAAATAATTTTAAAAAATTGGAAGAAAAGAGGAAATGAAAAATATCTGGCTATTTCGAAAGCAGGATTACGTAGCTAAAACGAGAAAGAAACGTTCAATGGAGTTTCAATTCGAGCTTTCCTAAAGCTACACGCGGTGTTTCGTAGCCATTACTATTAACTGGTACGATCGAAATGGCCGCCATAGCGATCGACTGATAATAATTATCGGCGTACGAACGGCGCGAGAGAAGCGAAGAGAAAGCATCGAAACTCTGCTAAAAAAGAGGATGCTCGTTAGGCCGGAATTGAATCTGACTAGGGAAGAAATTGAAATGAAATCTCTCTTATTTCTGGATTTAGAAGGATTCGCGAAGACAAAAATGGAGGACGCTTCGCGAGCGAAAGTTCGAGGCTGGATGCTGATACCGCGATTTCGGTATTTCATCCTTCGATCGACTGCGGATATTCAACTTTGTTTGACGTTTTGCCGATAAATCGATCTGCGTTCTATTTAATACACCTCTGCGCGAGATATTGCCTACAGATTAGAGAAGTTTATGGGAAATAATATCAACAAAATACCATTCTTCCCGATGAAGAATGTATCTCGCGCAACGCAAAACTGAATACGAAGAAAATAGATAATTTATATATCAGCGAAAATATTTCCAAACACTCGGAAATCTCTATATAAATTATATCAATTTACAGGGTGAGTCGCATAATTTGTCCACGAAAAAAATATAATCGGAAACTTAGATTTCTCGCATAATTTATTTATTTATGATATATTAAGATAATTTATCTTGCTTTTTTCAATAAAATAACTGTCTATCCGTGTTAAAATTTATAAAAATAATCGTAAATTAATGACTCACCTTGTATGTTATACGTATACATATATAAGGGTGACTCCCGCAATTGTAACAAGATATATTTTTGTTTCGGTTGGAGTTAGAGAAAAATGTTAAGAGAAGAAGATGAATGGTTTCCGAAAGACCTATAAGGCCATGTGAATGGCCTTATAAAAAAGCTCTATATAATGACCTACGCAAAAACGATTCGCATGATCTTGTAGGCCTCTCGAAACCATTTATCTTCTTCTGCTAACATTTCTCTTTAATTCTGACCAAAACAAAAATATTGCTTATTACAATTTTGTAGATCACCCTGTATATAAAACACATTAATATAGGTTTAAACGTAAGGTATTACGTAAGTCTTCATATATAAAAGAATATAATAAACTCAAAACAGATAAGAATCATAACTTAGACTCTCGTTTGACTCCTCAATGTCAAAAAGAGCTGTCAAACGCCACAATCCAAAAATGTCGAGAAACAAGCTTGCAGACACCTATGGTGTTCTGTAGAGCTTCGCCAATTTCCGCATCAGCGCTGATCACGCGCGTGAATTTGCAAAACAACGAAGCCAAGCGTCTCCTGCTCCCAACGGCCTCGCACGAAGCGTGCCAACGCGGAAGCACGAGTGGCTGCTCGAAGCTGCTCCAAGCACGTGCCTTTCCAACTTCCTGTCCTACACCAACCTCCAGGTCGGAAGGTCGTCGGAGGGTGGAAGGCGACGATAACGCGCTTTGTTCCACGTTCAGCAGTCGCTGCACGCTCTCGAGGAATGTTTTCGTGCGGAATCGGACATGGCCGGCCTCGCGCGAGCCAAAATGGCGCGCACACACGCCCGACGACGCTGGATTCAATCTAGCCGGATTATCCGGCCCTCTAGCTAGCCATCGACGTTCTATCCAGCCACGATCGGAAGTTCCTGTGTCAACTCGCCTCTTTCTCAGGCCTCTTGCGGACCACCCTAATACCCGACTTCCGGTTGCCACGGGAAAATGAACACCGCCTGCGGTGTGTGCTCGGCGGTTGGAATGAATGCTGCAACGGATTCGTGTCCCGTGATAAACTTTATGGGTGTACTTTATGGTTCCAACGGGGCTCTCAGCCTCGTCTGTATCGCGAATGTTATGTCTTAGGGAAGGTGGGTTATACTCGAGTGAAAATGCAAGGGTGAGTCGGGGTTCTTGGGCTCCTGTGGCTGCTTTCTTGCGGCCATGTTATTGTTAGAAATTATTACTAGGTTAACCGGAAGCCAATTTAGAGTTATTCTACTTAATAAACTCTCGAGTATTCCGGAATTGTAATATTAGTAGCGTAACATGAGTAAATAGCGGGAATATTTCCACGTTTAAATCAAAGTTGAGGATGGACACTACGGGGGTGTAGATTTTCGTGACATTTTCCAAATTATCAATTTCCCTCGTAAAAATGTTAATTCCTATATCAGAGTCTTTTCTACGTATAATTCTACAATATAATAAATTTTCAGGTGTTGCAAAATTGTAATATTAATAGTACCGTAACATGACGAAATGGCGGGAATATTTTTATCTTTAAATGGGGGTATTGATCTTCGTGAAATTTTCCGTATCAGTCTCCTTCGTGAAAATGTTAATTTTTATATCAAAGTCTTTTCTATGTGTAATTCTACATAGAAAATATAATAGAAAATTAATAGGTTAATAGTATAACAACATGACTAAATGGCGGGAATATTTCCATGTATCTATCCAGAGATCATTCCAGAATAGCAATATAACTCAGATCATCTGAGAATAGGTTGATACAATATGAAATAAAATTAAAATAACAATATATAAATAAATTACTAATTAACAAAAATATAAATCCTACTATAAATAAAGTTAAAGTTACAGATTTATTTATAATAAGATTTTTAATAAATATTCATTAAATCAAAGTTGCAGAGAGACTCTGTGGGGGTGTAGATCTGGGTGAAATTTTCCGTATCAGTTTTCCTCGTGAAAATGTTAATTTTTATATAAGAGTCTTTGCTACGTGTAATTCTACAATATAATAAACTTTCGGGCGTTCCAAAATTGTAATATTAATAATACCGTAACATGACGAAATGGCGGGAATACTTTTATGTTTAAACGGGGGTGTAGGTCTCCGTGAAATCCTCCGTGTCAGTGTCCCTCGTGAAAATGTTAATTTTCATATTAGAGTCTTTTCTATGTATAATTCTATGCTAAACTCTCAAGTGCTCTAAAATTGTAATTTTGGTACCGTAACAGTACAGTACAAAATGGCGGGAATATTTTTGTGTTTAAACGGAGGTGTAGATCTTTGTGAAATTTGCGGTGTCAGTCCCATGATATTAGCTTTCATAATAGAATCTTTTCTATGTATAATTGTATAAACGTCTCAGCCATTATCGAAGCTTCGCGAACGAAGCTCTTCCCTTTGATATGCTGAAACCCGAGAGACAGAGATCTAGATTTATCTTTAAAGCTCGTATTAATATTCTACAGTGCCATCAAGGTTTCTCGTAACACCGCTGCGTTTATTCCACCATGTATGCACAAGGTTCAGTAAGAACTGAGCTACCTCAGAGGGGTTTTGTCACGGCTGTGGGATGGCGAGATATTCGCATGCCTGGGGGTGTTAACGCTGTTTTCTTGGAGAAAAGGATCTCGGAAAATGTGCGAAGCATTCGCTCTTTTTTACAGGAGAAAAGGTGGTCTTCCGAAGAGAGGATGTGAATGATGATTTGTGTGGAACACGGATTGTTTACCTTGCTGGGGGATGATTCAAGGGGTCGGGCGAGAGAGGAAGAGGGATTAGAGGGGATTTCTCGTGGGAAGGACGTAAGTATCGCGTTATAGCGATGCTTGCAGGGAAAATGTGCAAACGTCGAGTCGACAAACAGACTTTTCCTTTTCCAAAAACGATGCAACTCTGGTTGTTCCTTCGCGTTGCAAATATCGAATGGAGGCAACTGCTTAACCCTACAACCACAAATTTAACATATTTTGGTTCTCACAAAGCATAGCTTCAATTTTACAACAAATTAATTCGCTGCTGCTCTTCTAATGGCGGAGAAATATTCCGTAATACTACTTCAGACTCTTAATTCTCGAAATTACTGAAGATCTACCGCAACTTCCGCTAAAATTGACATTAATTTTTATTCCAACTAAATTTCAATTATACAGGGTGTCCTAAAAAATGTATACACGCTTTGCGTGATTATAAATAAGTTATATTTATACTATAATAAATTAATATAAATTAGAAAGAGTAAGGTATTAAAGTACGTATACATTTTTTGGGACACCCTGTATATACAAAGGATGTCCCAAAATTCACGCAAGATTTTAATTTCGCGCCATTTGTCCGGTAAAATGTTGCCAACGAAAAAAGACAGACAGCGTAACAGCTGGCAGTTCAGGGTTATTAAAAATGTAGCTCTTCATGAAAGAACAACGTACCATCATTGTTGAGTAATAATTACAATTTTTAATTACAATCCTGTGTTTTCTATCAAAGTTTGCTTCTGAATTTTGGAACACCCTTTACTTTTTCATTTTTGTTATATCCCTATATTATATGTACACACTATACTGCTACAGATACTGTACTATTACTATACTACACTATAGTGTACTACAGATACTGCACTATTACTATACTACACTATAGTATGCTAAAGATACTAACGCTATACTACACTATAGTATGCTAAAAATACTAACGCTATACTACACTATAGTATACTACAGATACTACACTATACTATTACACTACTACAGATCAGTAGTACAAGCGTTAATAATATCAAACCTAGACATTTCAATTCTTTCTCCCATACCATAAACATAAATTTCTCCGGGAAAATAAGTATGTCATCGATGGAATATTTCCAAAAGACATCTTAATAATTTCTCCATTCGATAAAAATGCAATTTGAAGAGCGAATTAAGCGATTTCTCGATACAGGGACACCGAGTGTAACGAATGCCAGCGAGTTGCAAAGATAAATTTCCTCCCGATCACGTTTAGCATTTAAAAACTTCAGGACGACCGTTGCCGCCTGGAGGCTAACTTCCGGCGCAGGTCGTAGCTCGCGCGTTTGCGCAAAGTGTTTCGATTAAAAAGCGTTTTGCAAAAAGATTTACGGCCCCGGGATGTTTTTGCATTCCGCAACGAGACTCCTACGTTTCGTAACGGCGGTAAAGTTGAAATATATGCGACGCGCGCCCGGGGCGCATACAAATCCGCCATTTGTTTCCGGTCCGCTCCTTCTTATTGCGGAAGTTGCGCGCACAGTCGCGACCGTGAACCCCCGAGTATCGAGTTTACGAAACGACCGATCATCGGATCAACGACGGAAGTCGTAAATTTCGTGCTTTTTCGCCGAAAAAAGCAGGACAAAGGGAAAGCTCGCGATAAAGAAAGTCGCGCGAAGTAATTAAAAATGGCCGCGCCAATTTGCAGCCGAAGTCCTCTCAAAATGGCTGTGCATTTCGTTCCAACTTCGCTGTAATTCCCGTAGAATCAGAGAATTGAATAATAATTCTGTGAAAAAGTTGGAGAACATTCGCACGGGGAAATTAGGGAATAATTACTGCAAGAAAATGAAGGTGGAATTTGTGGAAAATAATTCCTACGAATTTTTATTTAGGTTATGTTGCGAATTTTAATTCTATTTCCTAGTACTAATTTTTTTCAGGGAAATGGGCAAATTGTGGTAATATATCGTACGAAGAATATTGAAATTAATGTTGAGAAATAAAGTCTACGCATTTTTCAATTTTTGTTTTGTGAATACTGTTAGGAAAAATTCTTACGTGTTATCAATGGAGATACCCGAGAAAGATTTCACTGCTCCAAAACTCAGTTCAGGACTAAAGTCCTTCTTAAGCTCCTTTGAGACATCCCCCTGCGAAACTACTCTAACTTCTACACCCTGTACATCCCTGCAATTTTTTGCAAAAAAATTTGCAATTTTCCGTGCGTATAATTATCTCGGCGAAATTAACCTATAAATGTTCCTTTTCGAAATATAAATCTCTAAATAGTTGCGCATTTGAAATATACGACAAATGGAGAAAGAAAATTAATTTCGACGAAACTGCGAACTCGATCGGTTTATTTAATTCTTCGCCATTTTCGCAGGAATAATTTCGTTTTATCGTAATATAAATTAACGCAACATAAAACACGCGGTTGAGTCTGCTCTTTGGAGTTTTTTATTTAGACCACTTGCATAATTACTGGCACAATTAACGAACCAAGCTTCGAAACGGCTCTCATCAACTCGCAAAAAAGGTCTCTTCGAATTCGCGACTTTCGTAACCGAATGTTCGCCATTTTTATTACCATCGTTGGTTTATCCAAAAAATTCGCGGCGGTACGAGAATCGGGATAAATTTTAACGCTGCTGCCGAGCAGAGCTCGGTTATATTCGCGAAGTTCCGCGTGGTCACATAAGCGAAACGATTTCGCGATAAATTGCACGGCACAGAGCGAGCTGGTCGAACGGAATCTATCTCTGTGGCCTGTTTATTTATGCGAATGACTCGAATTAAATTTTTCAGCCCGACGACGAGCTTCGAATCACGGGTGGTTGCGTCTCTGGACCACGAGGAAACTCCTTTCGAGTTTTATTCGCGTTGCGAACCCGGGGCCCGCTTTTTCTCCGCATTTTGCCTCGCGGTCCACCGGGATTATTTGCACGGAACACGGAATTAATCGCGGATTAATCCTTATTACGTTCGCGCAAATTGCAATGATACACGTAACATGGGATTATTGGGGCGGGAAACACGCTCTGTTCTCTGCCAAAGCCTTCCGGTCGCTTGGAAGGACGTTTTGTTGACTTGTCAATTTATTTTCACGCACTCTCGACGGCTTAGATTCGTATTATTTTGCGAATTCCGTGTGCTGTTATATGGATAATAAAATCCCTGTGGGAATATGCGTGCACGTTGATGATTTCTGTTATCCTTGGTTCCGAAAGCTGAGGGGCGTCAAGATTAGGTCAGGTGGTCTCTTATGGAGTGAAGCTTGGGGATGGATGAAGTCTGAGGCCATGATCGTCAGATCAGTGGATCATTAAAGTAATCGTGAAGTCAAGATCACTGTCAGTCTAGGTTCCAACCCCCGATGCTTGGTTAGTGCATCAGTGTTAGGTCTAAGCCAGTTCAACTGACCAGAAAAGGACTTTGATAATAATCACACGGAGAACAAGAATTTCTTGAATAAATAAGATATTAAGCAATATTATAATCCACACTGCGAGTATTTTTTGGTCAAACAACTGTAATGATGATTAATTTCAACGCTAGTGTCGTTGACAGTGAGCTGATACTGAATAATTAGTATGAAATTTTATGATTTTCGAGAAACGTAGAATTATATTGGACCTACTATCCTTAATTTGATTAATTGTCCTTTATTATTGGGGAACCTTATTCTGTGTATGTCACTGTCTTCTTTGAGTCGCCATATTTTATATAATCATTGCAATATTAAATTCAATAAATTCTTAAATTTTATCTGCACTCGTGAAACTTTTGGATAGAATGTGCTTCGTAATCTGTTTAATTAAGAATAGACGTCATTTGTTTCTTTCATGTACATTATAATGTATCTTTTCTTTATTATTTCTACTTTATTATCACTATTTTGCTGCTTATTATACGTTGTCATCTCCTTTGTAGGCTAAACGATTCCATAACTCGCTAACAAATAAATGATTAGCAAGTGTATCATCTGATAGACAGGGGTGAAATGAATTCCGAAATTACGAAGAACACAATCGAGAAATATGACAGCGAAGAAGTTCACTTAAACACCCCCTTTGTCTGTATTGTGGCATAATTCCCAGCATGCCATAAGAAGCTTAGTAATACAGCGAAAAGCGACATCATGGAAACCTTATCTCTCGTCGTTCCGCTAGAGTCCTTATCGAGAAAATACAGTTTTAATCCGTCCCCTATTCTCTCTCCCCATTTCCCGCTATCTCGCTCTCGACTCGGGTCCTCCCACGCTTAATTACGATCCTAATCGACTGCCAGTTCCCTCGCCAGCACGTTGTCCCATCTTCGTTTCATATTTTCCGCTTTTGCAGAAACCCTCGGAGCCGGCAGTCCTCGCCGACGGAAGATGACTCGCGCGAGGGATCATCCAGCTTCGACCACCCTTCTTCGACCGTTCTCAGCGTCGGCGTCGCCCAGCATCGAGGAGACCGGGAGCAATTACTTGGAAATGACTAGGAGGAACGATATCGAGGAGTAATCGTCGAAGATATCCTAGATTTCGTTAGTCTTGGCCAGAGCAGTCGTTGGAGGAGAGAGCGGGTCAGGTGGAATTCCGAGTAGTCGGGCTGACGAGACATGTCCACTGAGATGCACGGTTCCCTGTGAAAATGCTGGTGGACGACTGCGGCAGCGCGATGGGGTGGAGCGTGCGCGGGGGTTGGTCCACCCCTGGCTGTAGGAATTCCGCGATGAACTTCGGCGGCAGCGTGCCCTCCCTTCATCCCGCAGGCTCCGTGAGATCCCTGCGGTCCCAGCATTCTATGCAGGTAATGAAAAATCTACCTTCGAATCGAGACCGTCAGGGTGCTCTTCGGAACTCAGGGTCCCGAGTTCCATTAGGCTATCAGCGATCGTGGATGAAATCTCCTTGTTGTCTGATTTACGTTCTCGTTCCGTCGACGAACATCGATTGAAGTATTCTTGGCTGTAACGAGTTCCTCTGTCAATATTCCTTCTTGACACGACGTAATTATTTGGAGTTTAAAATATTATTTATTACACGATATATTTATTTAACATTAATTAAAATAACTCTACCTGTTAATTCACATACTTCACGTCTTATTTATTATTATAACAGAAAACCCTTGAATCGCTTTTCTTCTATAACCAAAAAATCGCTCAATGCAAGTTTAATCTTTTTAATAAAAGTTAACCCCTTGCACTCGAGGAGCGCCTCTCAGTCGCCATTTAATCAGGCTCTAAAGATGGATGTTAATTAATATATCAAATTTATAAGTACTCAACGATGCTTGGAATATCGAAGTAAAATAATTCTACGTCTTAATCCTTTGCACTCGAGAGGTGACTCTCGCAAAATATACTAGATGAACGATTTTTCCGAGAGATTAACCCCTTGCCATAATTAATAACAGAGTCAGCTATACGTCTAATGAAAATAATCGTGAACCCTTTGCGAGAGGCGACTCTTAATCGCCATTTAATCATATTCTCAAGATTCATGTTAATGAATATATCAAATTTAAAATTACCTAAGAACGTGTGTAATGTCGAAGAAAAATAATTCTACGTCTTAATTTGCATATGATTTCTCATTTACCATTTTAAAAATATCGTTGACTCTATGACAGAAAGTCTTCGAATTACTATTTTTCTACAACGAAAAAGTCGTCGAGTGCAAAGGGTTAATTTGCATACGATTTCTTATTTATCGTTTTAGAAATATCGTCGACTTTATGGTAGAAAGTCTTCGAATTATTATTTTCCTGTATCCTTTATTAAAAAGGGGGATTAATCTTGCAGTGGGCGATCTTTTGGTTATCGAAGAATAGCGATTCAAGGGTTTCCTGTTATAATAATAAATAAGACGTCAAGTACGTGGATTAACAGGTAGAATTATTTCAATTAAATTTAATGGATTAACCAATGTCAATCTTTAGAGAATTATTAAATGGCGACTGGGGGTCGCTTCTCGAAAGGGTTAAATGTTATTAGAACTGACAGAGGTGCTTAAATATACAGATATATTTTCTGAAAAGAGTTACGACGAATTTACCCCGACGCAAAGTTTAATAATAATTGCGCATCATGATATTAAAATCTCCCGGATAAATCATGGAATAAATTACAAATTTCCCGTAGCATGTGTCACGAAGTCCCGGGGTATCTGGAAATCTAGTCTCATTTGTAACGCGAATCCGTGCGAAAAGATCATAAAGGTCTCATTGTAATGGAATTCGGTGCATCAGGCTGATGTGGTACTGATTCGATTATCGATGCAGAAATCGATGTTCGTCCGGCGTTCGCACGCCCGCTCCGGAGGCGGCAGAGGGGATGAATCGTCGATCAGTTTGCGAGAATTGCCAGTAACGTTCATCCCCTAATCGGTATTCCGCTCGCGACACTTTCACCCCCGTCGATGGATATCCAGCGGCGTTTAATTTCCAGGCTACGTCGTCGATCGTCGCGATTTATCGGCCGTTCGCGTACGTCCTATCAGCATTGCCTTCTTCCACGCACTGCAGACGTTTCTTTCTGTCCAGGGTGTGCCGGAGACACCGCGAAGATGCATGCACTGCCACCCGGTACACGTGCCGAGCACCCCGAATAATTACGTGCACCATCCCATGCAGTATTACACGCCGAGCCACTGCCCTGAGCCCAGGAACGGCGTCTATACTCCTCATCGGGGGAATTCTTATCATGGCGGTGAGTTCCAACTTTCTGTCAATCCGTATTAATTAATAATTACCACTGTTCACACTCGCGGTGGTCATAGTTGCTCGATATGAGACGAAAAACGAGGAGAAGAACAGGGAATGTACGCTTTTAGATGTTTTGACAATAGCTGATAGTTGAGAGTGATACTGCGAAGCTTTAAACATTTGGCAGAAGGTAGACGATAGAGAGTGGTTAATTTCTATTAAAAATTCGAGCTCAAGACTATCAAGTTCTCCAACAGTCTAGTCGACGCGAGTTCAAAGACTTTGGGGTCTTCGCCACCAAGTGCCAGGACTTCGAAGATGCTATTACCGTCTCTAAACGCTGCCAAATCCTCGCTATCTAGTGTTACAACTTCCTCTTCAACTTCCATTTCCAGGGAAATTGTCTCTATCGAATTTTAAAGCTCGGTAACCGACTCTTAAAACCATTAGCATGTCTCCATCGTATCTCGTTAGTCTAGCAATTGTCATGACAGCATCTTGCGATTTCTCTGTCGCCTCTCTGTCACGTAGCACGTGAACACGCGGGGCACGGTTGAGAAATCTTCGGAAAACGTTCATTCGTTCCCCAGACGAGGCGGCTCTGTTTAGTATAACGCGTTTTGCGTTTCATTTGATTTCTCTGGGGCATCTTCCAGCAGGATTGCGCAAGTTTGCTCGTAAAGCAGCTGCGAGAACGACTTCATCCGCGTGGTAAACTCGCTCATAATCTCGGATGCCTCTGTTTTCGTTCTCGCGACGTTGCTTGCTAAGAGACCAAGCCTAATCCGTTTCCGTCAAGTTTCGCGGCGTCGTTCAATATTCAGCAGCAGACGGATGCAGAGAGATAGAGGCCGGGACGGAAAATTTCAGCGCGTCGAATAACGAGCCATTGTGCGAGCGATGAGAACGGCTGTTAATAAATCACGAGTCGCGAGATACTCGTCTGATTGTATGCTGTTAAAGTAGTCGCGTAATTATAATTCTCTTCCTTCGGCGAGTGCGGACCTAGAGAATATAGACAAAGCGGTATTCCCAACGGACCAGTTGCACCACTTGGTCCTACGACCCAGAGCTTCGGAGGATCTAGGTCCCGCGAGCCCCATGCTCTTCATAGGTGATCCTATATGCTCAGGCTCCTACGAGCCCACGTTTCTTCGACACATTTCCTGCGATTCCTCTGTTATCTGGGTGCTGCTGGACCAGCTTCTCTCTGTCGTCTACTGCATCGTGATAGGGGATATCACGGTTATTCGCCTTGGGATTTTGCCTAGTTATATCTTCCTGAATACAAGCACGCTTCATCGTGAAAGTGGATACGTTCGAAAAATTCGAGAAGTTATTTTATTTGCATAGAAGATATAAATTGGCAATGGAAGATGATGATTTAGGATATATTATATCTACGAAGAGGTAGAGTGAAATTAAAAATAATCTATTATTACGACTAACTAAATGTTATTCTAATTCTATTAATAATTATTCTAATTCCATTAACTATTACTCTAATTCCACTGACGTTTGCACGACTGCTCTTCTCTATGACAGCACTTGCACTTGCTTCGTTGTTCAGTCACCTTTTATTCGCTCTTGCACATTACACACTCGTACAGCGTATCCCAAAGATCCTATGTGTATTCTAAGAAGTCATTCCTCTTTATTAGCTGATAATCATTCATTCAAAATATTCTCGCTACTATATTTCTTTCTCTTATCTATCTTCTCAACTATACCTATACTCCTGTGGATGTATACTGTCCTCCACTCCTGAAATTGATGATTTAAATGTATACCGTGGATGTATACTGTCCTCCTCCACTGTTAAAATTGACGATTTGGTTGTACACTGTGAGTGTATACTATTCTCCTCCATTGTTGAAATTGCTACTAGGGGTCTCACCAGTAAGGTCCCCTAGTAGACCCTGCCTCAGACAGAGATACTATTGGAATTTTTAGAAATTTTATATATTGGACTTGTGAAAAATCCTCGAACCTCCTTGAACTTGGAATCCATACAGTGAAATATATCCAGGGTGAAAATGATGTCGTCACACTCCTAATTTATCTAAAGGGCTGAGTGAACATCACGAATGTAGACCTGAGATCTCGAGACCAGTTCAGCTTAGACCAATACACACTCAATAATTTTCGAATTTAATTTTTACTTCGTTATTTCGTTGTCCAAAGTCGGTTACGTTGAGAAACTTTGTTGGAGTTATAACGAACAGGGTATCGGCGTGAAGAGGCAAGTTTCCGGCTATTTATCCGGATGCTTCTTTCCTGTCGTCAAAGCGTAAGGGACTATCTGCTAACATCCGCTCCATAAACTGTAACAGCGGCCTCGTTACCCGGTGTTGCAGCAATTCGAGCGAAATTAAGTTTAGATAAATCGGATAGCAAGAGAGATATATCGGCCTGCACTGGATTTCGCTGCTCTACAACGCGCGATACGAGGGTAGCATTTGTTCTATCCGCGTTGTAATCTTCCACGAATCGGTGGAACGCTGCTCGTGAGGTCCGATGCTTGTCCCGTGATGTGTTTTCTTCCATTATAGTCTCATGATCCCCTTTCGAATAACTATCGGAATCGGATCAACCGCGCATCTGCCCCTCCGCGATTCCTGCGACCGCCATTGTCCCGTTTCCCTCGAGCTTGCGAGCCAAAAATTTAGATTCGAAAATTGCAATCTTTGTATCTGTGATATTGGAAATGATGTTCTCGAAAATTGGTATAAAAATATCGTCTATATAATGAAAATTGGAATATTTTAATAATTATATCTTTAACGTTATTTTATTTCCTTTATATTTCATTTGTGCCACTCCAATATTTCTGCGACCACCATTGTCCCGTTTCCCTCGAGCTTGCGAGCCAAAAATTTAGATTCGAAAATTGCAATCTTTGTATCTGTGATATTGGAAATGATGTTCTCGAAAATTGGTATAAAAATATCGTCTATATAATGAAAATTGGAATATTTTAATAATTATATCTTTAACGTTATTTTATTTCCTTTATATTTCATTTGTACCACTTCACTATTTCTGCGACCACCATTGTCCTGTTTCCCTCGAGCTTGCGAGCCAAAAATTTAGATTCGAAAATTGCAATCTTTGTATCTGTGATATTGGAAATGATGTTCTCGAAAATTGGTATAAAAATATCGTGTATATAATGAAAATTGGAATATTTTAATAATTATATTTCTAATTTTATTCTACTTTCTTTATGCTTAAATTGACTAGTCGAGAAATTGAAAATTTTGCTACTCGGGATGATATAAATTAATAAATAATGAAATTAACTGGGTATATATAAATCTGCGATTCCTGTCTCCCGTGTTGGTTCGAAGTTAGATCAATCCATCATCAAAGCGTTACTCCGTGCTCCTCGAATTTAATTTACCAAGAATTTTCCTGCGGAGAGCATCCTGAGACGTTTTTCCAATTTTTTATCGTGAGTTTATGCGAGGATATTGCAAGTGTAATATTCATAGCATCTCTCTTTTGAGAATACAATTTTCTTCCTTCCAAAACTCTTCCTCCGCAAGGGATAGTAATTCCATTATCTCTAGGAATGTTTCAGTTAATAGTTTGAGTATTTAGAAATTCATGAACGTAGTTCAATGTTCGCAGTTTCGAAAATTACTTTACTCTCGCAACTTCTTCCACCAAACTGTCCTCCTAGGATTACACGGTACAAAGCGATACACAGTTTCTCTCGTAATTACCCGAGCGATAACACGAAATACTCTTTGCGATTCGTCTAAGATATTTCACGTATCGCTTCGATCTTTTAATAAACTTTTTATTTAAGAATATTACGAAAAATATCATTCTAAATTTGCTGGCTTGTACTGAGCAGGCCTAGGTAAGGCTCGCAAAGAGAAGTCGTCATCCTGATTGGAGGGTAGGAAGTTACAGCTGAGAGTAGTCCAGGTGATTTTTTGAAATAACCATGCTGTTTCAGAGATTCGTATTAAACAGTTAGTCTGTGTAACCAATTTTTCATGAGCAATCTGCGTGATCCTCTGATAGACTTGGCATGCATTAGCCAGAAGAATAGTGACAGACGGTTCGAGGTTTCTCATCAGTAAGGCTATTCTAACAGGCCCTGCCTTAGACACTGGGATACTATTGAAGGTTTTTCCGAGGAATTGCGAGAAAGTCCTCGAAGTCCGAATCCATTTAGCGGTGAGGGTGAGAATGATGGTTGCTACAGACTTTTTCACAAGTTCTTGGTAAACTCTCCGTTTCCTATGTACAGAATTTCCAAACTTTGCAATAGTATCCCTGTCAAAGGCACGGCCTTACTGATGAGTCCACTAGCAAGCCCAGGACATTCTCCTCCTTTTCCCGTTCGTCCCTTCCAGCCCTATCTGTAGTCAGTAATTGACAACCAGCACTGTCAACCGTAGACGTGGACCCCCGTATTTCCATTATCGTTTAAATTCTCTCAGTTACGTCAAAACATTGCCGAATGAACGAACAAAGGTGCACACCAAAGTCTCCTCGCTGCTGTGCAGCAACGGACACCGTTAAAATCTCACCAGCCATACAACAATCACCCACACATCGCGTGGGAACAAAATGCCAGCGGAATTTCCATCGTCGATGTCACGGCGAACAACGGAATCGCATATGTTTTAATGAAAAATATTCCGCGAATTTCGCAAGTGGCCTTGTCAGCCGGCACGAACGCGTGAAAAAGGGAAACAATTCAACAAGTTGACGTTCACGGAGGGCGACCGTGTTCCGCGCAGAATGAAATAAAATGGCTGAAAAGCGGAAGGGAAAAATCATTCGGTTCGAGCAGCAGAATTCACGACACCATTACGATCTGGATCGCGTTATCCATCTAGGTGACACGCGTTAGTGCGTCGTGTCATTTACGAGGTCCTCCATGACAGAGGACTGCAACTTCGCCCTGATAACGTTGAAAAAGAATTTGCTCGAAGAAGAGCACAATGTTGGGGAGCTTAAAAGAATATAAACAAACGATTTGGCGAGAGAAAAATTATTCATAGACTAAATTACACCAGATTTGAGTTCCCTGTCACGTGTTTATATTCGATATTAGTTGATCACGACTACTGATCAATTTTTGTAAATCCACCCATTTTTGTAAATGTATAGAATGGAGCAAGAATATCTTTCACTATTTTTAACGAGAAATACAGACTATATTTATGCAAAGAATATTAAAGTAATAAACTCTTGCTAGAATTTCCTTCTCTCTCTCTCTCTCTCTCTCTCTCTCTCTCTCTTTCTCTCACTCTCTATCGCGATTTCATTGCAGTGTTTAGTCCTCCATAGTTTTATGACGACTGCTGTTTTACTCTGTCACATTCTTCTGAACTTCATTCACATTAGACGAGACTCTCATATATTATATTTAGTTAGAATTCTTTCTTCATAATTAAAATATTTATATATTTATTAATACCGCAAAATGTACTGCTAGTATGCAGTAAGAAGTGAATATATATGCTTGAAAATAGATTAATAATAATAAAAGTATAGTGTTGCGTCTCACTCCGTGATCCTCTAAGGTTTGGTCGAGGTCGAGGAGTGACTGATAAAGTTAGTAAAAAGTCCCAAAAGGCCCACCAGGGAGGTCTCGGTCACCTAAACTCTGTCATTCTTCATCCCTTCGATCAGCATGAATACTCGCACGCTATATCACTGTCCTTCACTATATTTCCATCGTAGATTATACGATTTGTGTCTCACTCCGTGATCCTTCTAAGGTTTGGACGAAGATTGACTAATAAAGTTAGTCAAAAGTCCCAAAAGACCCAAAGTGCTGCCGGTTGGTACTCTGAGAGCTGTCATGCTATGATAGGTAGCACGTAGAAGGACCCAATGAAGGGATGCGTTTCGTTCTGGACCTGCTAATGGGCTTGTCAATAAGGTTTTCTCGCAGACCCTGTCTTAAAATAGAGATACTTAGATAGCATAGGAAATTTGTATTCATGGGAGTCGAGGATTCACTGAGGATTGCGAGAAACCTCGAACCTTCATTTTCCATCTAGCTGTGAGTATGTAAACTTTGGTCGCTTCAGACTCAAAAGTCCCACCAGGGAGGTCTCAGTCACCTAGACTCTGTCATTCTTCATCCCTTCGATCAGCATAAACACTCACACGCTATATCACTGTCCTCCATCGTACTTTACACGATATATTTTGTCATATTTATCGTATTTCCATCGTAGATTACACGATTACAAACAATGGAATCTCACTCACCCAACCACACAGCCGCGCGTCATAGTTGTGTGGAAATGGAGAAAAATATTTGTCATGTCCAAGGCCGAACGAGTCGCAAATTTGGAAATAAATTCGCGCCACGGATAAACACGTCGGTCCTTTTGCGTGATCGTATTTGCATTGTTCACCCTCTTTGCCCACCCTCGTCGGCCAAGCCGTGGGAATCGATTTCGAATTGGTTGCAGGTATTACTACGTTCGTTCGCATTATGTAGATGACCGCGTGCACGCAATCCCAGGCGAAATATCCGGCCCGATGGGAAACTTTCGGGAAAAATGCGATTTTTCTGCCGATTTACCGATACCGGAGCCTGTTCCGTTTCGACGCTCGTTTCGTTTGTTTCCACTGTTCACGATATGACCCAGGTTTTTTTAACGCTGTTGCTGCCGATAAGGGAGATTGTATGGTAATCCTGGCACGAGAAGTGGTGTAGAAATATGATAGAAGCATGTTACGGTTGTTTTCGCTGGGTATCCAGGGGATGGAAGAGCTGGGATATTAGCGGGAATAGGGTGAAATTGTTGGAGATATATGATCTTTCATGGTGACGGTGATACGCGCGTGTCTGATCGTAGGTAAACCGTTACTACTTACACGGCTTTTCACTTTGTTCCTCGCAAGCTATCAATCATATTCTTCTACTGATTTTTAGCAGAATCTTGTTTCAAGGATCGTCTTGCGATTGAAATACTGATGCGTGATAGCAAATGTCCGATATTATTTGCTCAATAATTACTCTTTCTGTTGACATCGAAAAATACGTAAGATGGTCTCCATTAGAAAATTTCGATATTTCTTCAAATTATATCTATTTATTACATTACTTGACATTATATGAATTTTTTAATTTTGTCGGAGATATTCCACAGAAAAATATTGACAAAAGAATTTGGCGAAGATATTAAAAATATTTAAAAATTCGACAAAGGTATTATGTAATTTCCAAAATACTATAACGAAGTATTACACGCGATTCTCATAAAATTATTCCTGAAACACGTTAAATATTCATTCACCTAAATTATTGAAATAAAAAAATACATATCATGCCTCCCAATTTTGAAATTTTGAAATTTCTTTAAATTCGATCTATTTTCCATATTACTTGACATTATATAAATTTCAAAATTCTGTCTAATATATTTCATAAAAAAATACTAATAAAAATAATATAAGATAGTACATCATTCCTGCGATATTTCAAACATCATAAAAAATGTTATGTGATATCCAAAATTCTGTAACAAAGTATTACATACAATTCCCATAGAATTACCTATTATATAAGTCTCGAAACACGTTACGTCGTACAAAATACACGAAATCGAACCTAAACGAGGTTTCAGCAACCTCGTCATGTTTGCCCAAGAAATTCACTCGTGGCCGAGTTTTTCTCGCGAAAACAATTATCCAGAGAAGCAGTACAGTTGCGGCAGTACGGTTTCGAGGTCTCGACGGCGAACAGACTTTCTCGAACAGCGAACTCATTGATTTCTTCCGGAAATCCTCCGACTTTTTGCCGCCTTTCCGAAGACTTAGCGGGTGTTTGTCTCCACGTCCTCGTCCGCGATCGATTTTTGACGAATCTCCCGTCGAGCTAGCACATATTTCAGCCGGATGCTGTGATCGGGGCCGGCTGTTTTTCTTCGTCCCGCCACAGGATGAAAAGTAGACGCAGGAAAACGGGAACGGAAATATGTCGCGTGGCTTTTCTTCGCCGCGGTCACTGTTTTCCGACTATGTCCTCGAATCGAAGTCGATAGTCCGGTTTTCGATATGGTGTCGCGAAAAAATCGCCTCAGGAATAATTAAATCTATTTTCCTTTCCTTTTAGATATTTTTAAAATATTTTTATTTAATTTAGAATTTTAGAATAATCTTCATTTTTCAGGAGATTAATTTTTGTAAATATGAAAGTGGATTTTGAGAGTCACAGTGTTGCTTTATCTCTGATATTTGTTGTTATTTATTTTATAAACATTTTTAATTATTACTAGATTTATCAAATAGAATTTTGGATTTTTCGATAGAAAATACTGGCAATTTTGTTGTACAATGTATCAGTTATTGGTCTACATTGCGAATAATTTGACAAATTTTATCGTGACTTTTGAGCACGAATTATGAGCATTTCGAACTTTCGAAGAAGTGACTCCATCTTGTAAAATACAAAGAATTCTACAAACTTTATAATAAAACAATTTTTCCTCTGTAAACTGGAACCTGACTCAAAGAGCAAATTAATTTCCGCGTTGCAGGTCTCTTGCACAAATTTAATCGAAGCCTGTAATGACCCAATATTTGAACACAAAGTAAGACGTCTCTAATAACCACTTCCGTCTCCGGAAATCTTTCCCTTCTCCACCTTTCATTCCCCTAATTAAACTCGATCTAATCAACTATATCACGACCTCGTCTGACGTCAGCACGTTTCGTTCTCCTAGTATCCGATATCCCCATCGATATCTCGTTTCTGCTTTAACAATCAAACGATGAATGAATTGATTGTTGCAACAACCCTCTTCAGTCCTCCTCTGCATCCTTTTCTTTAAAAATTCGCGAACTAATAGGGGCACACAGCTACAGAAACAGTGGTAGTATAGTAGACTCTCCTTCAAACGGTAACTCACGACGACTATGAGATCTTAACAAATTGTGTACTGCGTAGAAATCTTTAAGACATATACCAGGGACCACACGTTTAGACAAGACAGTGCATTGACATTTAAGATCCATATCAGATGGCACGTGAAACGCGAGAAAACTCGTGAGCAGTAGGCAATGTGCGAAAGAGCAGAACTGTAGCAACTATAGTGGTATTGGCCAGTGGATCGAGTGATTAATGAGTGTTTGGAACAGTACAGTTCCGAGTTTGGAATAGTAGATGACGAAGGTGTTTAAGCTAATTAAACTATCACTAGTACGAGAAGACTGAATAAGTTCCTATTGTGGAATGTACGTGGAATCATTGTAGAGTTGGCAGTGTGTAGTATGAGCATGTGGTATGCATGAGTATAAAAAGAAACGTCCAGAGATTAGTTGAAGAGTGTCAGAAGAGAGTCACTGGAGAGAGAGTGTGCCATAATAGAGTTGCTATTCAGAATTTTGTAAGAGGAAGTCGTATAGTGAGCTGTATTTCAATTAATATAAACAAATATAAATGAATACAAATTAAATTATTAAATTAATCAATTAACATAAATTAGTATAAAAAACATATTCAATTTATATAACAAATATTATTATGAAAATCTATTTCTGCTGCACCCGTTTCTAACCCCTACAAATTAGGGGCTCGTCCTACATATGTTTATTCCTAAAACAAGATTATATAAAATTTGGTTGAACAGTGATAAGTATACAAAGTATACGTGTACACGTAAAAAGAAAGAGCAACTGGAAATAATTCTCATAACGACTTCCTCTGACCACCCTCTCCCCCTTCCAAGCTCGACACGACACTGTTTTCTCTCCAGAGGATCGTCCCTAGCTTTCTCCAATTTTCCCTTAAAACTCCCCTCACCCCCGAGTTCGTGGAAAATATCGCAGACCCATCTGCTCGTCAACGAGCGTTTCTCCAACCCCGATGGGCCTAGCTTTCGTCTTCCATTAGCTTTCGCCTTTTTTCCCTTTTATGATCCCTTTTCTCAGGGCCCATAATGCGTCGCGACTCCTTTCGCAGGATTTCGACGGTGTACAATTTCTCGAGACGACCTTTCGACGTCGAGTCTCGTCCCGATCCATTCTTCATCAGCCACCCTATTTTTGCACCGACCTCCGCGCTTATCTCCGTCCCTGGCTCGCGCTGCTAATTAAGCATATTTCACCCCTCTGGCCGATTCGACTTTGCGGCCTATCCTACGCCATTGTACAATACCAGCCAACCCCGGCAAAGTCTCCCTTCGTCCACGTTCTTTCTCCAGGCCAGCTGCGTTCATCAGACTTCCGTTTCGTCCCCGAGCTACGGAAAAAGAGCATTATCCTTGGTCCAGAGTCGATGACGCGCGCACAGAAATTGGGAAATTCTCGGCGACGGGGTAATCCATGGAAAAACACGAAATTATTCCCTTTGATCGTCCGGGGGTGGGGTTTAAATCGCGTGCGAAACGCGGACCGAGAGACAGGCGAGTTTTGTTCCGGTTACTCGGCCGAGGGAGTAATTAACTGTAATGCTCGTAGTTCGTGGCAACCGGCAATTAATTATGGACGTGGTATTTTTTGACAGAGGGTCGGGGCAAAATGGAGGGATAAATTCGGAAGAATAATAATCGCGCGAGGGTGAATTTTCCTTTGTCGACGAAGGGTTTATCGATTGACGCGCTTTGGGGGCGACAGTCTGTGAATTTTATTTACGTACTGTGAATATAATTTATCACGGGCTAAAGACGACCATATAGAATAATTTCCATTATTTTAACGATTTAAATAGCAATAATTTGCGGAATTATGCAATTATGCAATTAACAATTTTCAAACAATTTGGAAAATATTTTATATTTACTTTGAGGTACGTGTATACATAAAAATTGAAAATCAGATTTTATACATATATAAAATAGAAACGAAAAATTTGCCAAATAGACTAAAATCGAAAATAATTTGATTTCAGTCGGCTTTCGGTTTATCGATATATATATAAAATTATTTATAAAATCATATTTTATACATACATATAAAATAGAAACGAAAAATTTGTCAGAGAGACTAAAATCAAAAATAATAAACCGAAAGCGTGATGCTTATTTTTTATTTCAGTCTATCTGGAAAATTTTTCGTTTCTATTTTATATATATAAAATCTGATTTTCAATTATATATAATATAATTTTATATTATATATCGATAAACAAAGAGCGTGACGTTTATTTTCGATTTCAATCTATCTGCTAAATTTTTCGTTTCTATTTTTAATTTCATCTCGGAAGACGACCATGAAAAAATTCGCGAATTATTGCTTTGTTTTTCGATTCTCGTCGGTAAATGAAAATACGGCTACTGGACCTGGTGAGCCATCGAGTGTTTTCTCTGGGGACCCTAGACCCCTAGCACTGAAGGATCCCCTAGATCCTTAGCACTGAACCTGCCATATCTGATGGAATAACCGATATCGGTGTCAGAAGAAACGAAGAATGAAAAATAGAATAGGAATATCGAAAAATTGATTACACCTTGTACCTCTTAAAAACATTCCTGAAATCCAATGATAAAGGAGATAAAATTGAACGCGGAATCTTGGAGAAAAACTCCTTGAGAAATGATCCTCGAGGCCATGGTAGGTTTCATATATAAAAATATCGGGTAATCGAGGATACCTCTTGAATTTTTTAAGGGAAAAAGTGTTCCACCATTCACTGTATAGATCGAAGTTTATGTTTCAAATAATGGAAGTCTCTTTCCCTCTGTTTTTACACGCTGATAAAAGCCTCCGTTGGTGCGGGGAAAGATCATTTTCCAGGGCTGGCTGTAAGGGGCGCAATAAAAATGCAAACGGCGGTGGGAAAAAAATTCCACTTTAAATTGCTTAAAAGTTCATTAGCCCGGTAAAGACGAATTTTACGGGGAACTTTTGCTGTTTGCGGAAACTTCGGCGTTGTAGGTTGTAATTAAGAGAGGAGAAAGGAGAAGAAGTGGAAGGGAACGTTCAACGATGGCGACGCGAAGGGTCGTGGCACAATTAAGAATACGTGTCAGGCCGATTTCACCGCTTTTTTTCCCTCATTTTTCCGCCACTTTTTTCTCCTCTTCGTTCGACCTTGCTTTGTTTCCCATCACCCCTTTAATATTTTTCCAATCTTCCTTCTCCTTTTTTTCCCATTTTTTCCCCTTTTATTTTTTTGTATTTTTCCAGAGACCTCGCGTGAGTTCGCATACGAATCGACGTTAAAAAATCGGTCGCGGTGGCGGGAAAATAGGTGGAAATTCAAATCGCGCGGCTATGTTTCCTGTGGCTTTCGTTCGATGGTCTGAGGTAACAGTTTTGTTTACCCTTTCCCGTTGTTTGCCCGAGCGTTGATCGAAAAGAATAAAACGATGAATAAAAGGCACGCGGTTCACCCGGTCGACACCCCGGGACAACGTGCTTTTCGGGTGATTTATTTAGAACGAAAATAAAAATCTTCGTGGTAGCCGGGTCAGTCGAAATTCCATCTCTCTTTCCGACTCTCTGTGTCTATCCGAATGCCATATTAATTCGTTTCTCGCAGAGAAAGCTTGACAGAGAATAGGTCACCGGCGAATATTCAAATATTTTTCATATTTTTCGAGCTTCCCTTTTAATTCCATAGATCGGCGAAAAATTTTGCAAAATTCCACCACCGTACGTGCTAACCCAATTTTAATTTCTCCCAAGAAATATTTATCGCGCCATTTTACGATAATATTCCGCAAATTTATTTAAACGTTATTCGTCGTAACTTTTTCCAAAATGTATACAAAATTTTGCATTATAATTTTGTATCGAAGCATCCATCTATGGGATGAAATTAACGAAGGAAAGCTCGCGAAAAATTTCTTGGGGAAGATGAATGAAAATTCTTTTGTAAATCCTTTTGAAAATTCTTCCACCGTATGAGAGGATAAAATTGCAATTTCTTTCACGAGTGCAGCAGGCATTATTTATTATACCATTTCTATGGTAATATTTCCATTCTTGATACGATTCTCTGTAAAGAGACTGACGACCGATGCAAGCGTTCAAAGACCACATTTTCCAAGATTTTTCCACCGTTACTTCCCCGGTTTGAAAATCATCGATCCGCTCTCTTGAGCCCTCGACCACGGGTCTGCCGGCTCTCGTTCTCACCCCATGGCAACTGGCATCTCCTTTTCATGAGCACTTTTATCTAGCCCCCTTCGCTCTTCTTTTTCCCCTTCATTTCTTTCAACTCGTTTCATCCTCGGTCAGTCGCGACGTTGCTAGACGGAAACGTCGTGGTTACACCGGCTTCCGGTTTCTACCTGCTCCGAATCAATTTCACAGCACGTTGGAAAGTCCTCCATTGCACGCGAATTAAATATTTCGTGGCCAGATATCATACTCTTGGAAAATCGAGAATTTTCCGCATTTTCGCGTATATACGATACTGATAGAAAAATCATGGGGTAGTAAAAATTTAGGGGGACATCATTTTATAGGAGACTTCATCGTAGAATTTAATTAGACATTTTAAATTCACTGTTTAATACGTAATAAATAAATAAATTTATGAAATAAAAAATAAATAAATAACAATAAGATGGGGATGAGAAATAGAAAATAGGAATATTAAATTTGAAATACCGTTCGCACGTTTCGCGAAGATTACCAGAATGCAATTCTGATACAAAGGTAAACCTAATTCTGTGACAAAGTTGAGCAACTCTAGGGTCCTACACATTCAAACATAATCGCAACATTGAAATAGTCTATTTCACGGTATGTAGTAGACTCCAAAGATATGGGTTCCGGCGACGACGGACATAATTTTATAGGAGACTTCAGCGTAGAATTTAATTAGAAATTTTAAATCCACTGTTTAATAAGTAATAAATAAATAAATTAATGAAATAAAAAATAAATAACAATAAGATGGGGATGAGAAATAGAAAATAGGAATATTAAATTCGAAATACCGTTCGCACGTTTCGCGAAGATTACCAGAATGCAATTCTGATACAAAGGTAAACCTAATTCTGTGATAAAGTTGAGCAACTCTAGGATCCTACACATTCAAACATAATCGCAACATTGAAATAGTCTATTTCACGGTATTTAGTAGACTCCAAAGACGTGGGTTCCGGCGACGACAACTCAGGCTTATAGGATCCGGCAGTGATAATTTCGCGAACATAGGACTAGGTGGCGATAATTCTAGGATCACAGAACTCCGCAATGACAGCCGCAGGGCTGTACAATTGGATAATGCTAATTTCCAAATCATAGAGCTTACCACGGCCAATGTATCCAAAATTCAATTAAGATAATCCCCAAAAACGCAACACGAAAATCCCCCAAAACCGAACAATTCCGCTACAATTCCAGACTCTCGAAACCCAACTTAAATTTCTCAAATTCCATTACGCGACGCTGTCAAAGTCTTCCAGAGCCGTCAGAAAAATTTATTCTCGTAAAACCTTCGGATTCAGACCGACGAGTAAATTTGAACTCCATTTTAATCAGCATCCCCGCTGCGTTCGAAACCGAAGAACTATCTCGCGCAATTCCGAGCTCTGAAAATACTACCAGAGCCTTGCCATAATTCCTGCGAAAGTTATACGTATAAACCGTCTCACGTTAAGTCTTTGAAACGCAATTTTAATCAGCCTCCACCGCGTTTCAACTCGTTTCGCCCTGCTCGCAGAGGGTTCGTCTGCAACGACGTAGAACTCGCAATAAACAGCGTTTATCTTTATCGTCCGGCTTAGTCGGGGCACGAAGCGGGTCGCGACGTAAATTCATTGGTCGCATCTGCGAGCCAGTTCTCGGTGTAATTAAGTCCTGCAAATATATCGTCGAATTACGCAAAAACAGCACCGGCTAATCCGGCCGGGTTAATCCGCGCGTACCCTTCTTAATTTGCGACCGAGCACCGGTCGCGCGGGGGGCCATCGAACGCGAAAGTCACGCCGCTTTGCCAGGGATCACCCCGCGTTATCTAGCTTTCTTTCGCTTTCTGCTCGCAGACACCAGGATGCGTTACTTGGACACCGAGGGTAGCATCCACGATGGCACGATGGGGAATAACAATTGGGTGCTCGGCGATCTCAGGAGTCTTCATCGATGCGTGCCAACCTTTCGACGACCAGGTAATATTTTCCTCGTTATTCATTATATTTAGTTTACAAATTTCTTCATTTCCCGCTTTAAATACATCGTAAATTGAAATATTAATCGTGACGATGCTGCAAACTCGATGTAAAGGTTCAAAGTTTTATTTCGTGAATAAAAAGGAACTAGGGTACCCTAAAATTTGAGACGAAGTCGTTTCTTCCGAATTCTTGAGTTAGACCACTTTCATAATTACGATAAAGACATATATAGATTCTTGGATTTACAAAAATTTACAAAATTACAATACAATATATCTAGTTTAAAAATTTTCAAATTTCCCGCTTTAAATATATTGTAAATTGAAGTATCAAGGTAGCGAACTCGATGTAAGGGGTTCAAAATTTTATTTCGTGAACGAAAAGGAACTAGTGCACCTTAAAATATGAGACGAAGTCGTTTCTTCTGAATTCTTGATTTAGGCCACTTTCATAATTACGATAGAGACATATATTCTCGAATTTTTGAATTCGTTTATGTACATTCTTGAATACCGAAGATTTTCAAAATTGTTATTTCATTTTATTTCCTTTAAGGGATGACACTTATACCTTCTTCATGAATTCACAAACTTCGAGGATATAAATAAATAAATTAACAAACGAAATTAATTTTTCTAAACATAAACCACAATTACTATCCATATACATATACAGACCCAGACACTATTGTTATATACACACCAAGGACTCTTGTAAGTCTCTCCATTTCGAATCTTGAATCCCAAGACTTCTCCTAAATCCACCAGTTATTCCAAACTTATACTTCCTAACCGACCTAACTAATCGAGAATAATAATTAAACCAGCAACTCGAACACCCCTGTACCACGTTACTTCCAATATCGCCAATACAACCGTACTCGCGCGCTACACGTAGTATACACAACGATACACACTTGATACATATGCAGGACACATAGATGATACATAACGAAACGGGAAATAAAATCGATCGGAGAGCGAGAAGGACAGCGAGGCAACGAGTTAAGGAGAGATCGTAAAGAGGGCTAATCTTTCCCTTCAGGCATAGACGTCGCCGGCATGCGAACGCATTTCTATCCAGAGGGTGGCTGGGGGTGGCTGGTCTGCGCAGCCGGCTTCCTCGCCCTGTTGCTCACTACCGGAATGCAGCTCGCTTTCGGGCTTCTTCGCGTTCACGCCGAGCGACGATTCGGCGAGAAACACCTCATGGATCTCGGTACGTTTCCATACATCTTACACTTTCACCCCCATCCCAGCGACCACCGCGGGCAACTTTCCTCTGGTAATCTCTGCCGCTGCAACTTCTGCCTTTCGAATATTCCTTTTTGCATTATGCTCCGCTCCCGAGTCGCCAAGTTTTTTGTTCTTCGGGATTTATGAATTTCGTCCCGGCCTGGCAGAGATATGAAGTTCGTTGGCAGTTTCGTCTCTGGCAGAACCGGGATAAGAGGAGCGTTTTTCGAGACGTCTCCCGGAGTGGCTTGGTCATTTAATTCCTCGTTTTGTGCACGAGCATGCCTCTAATTAGCGATCGCGCGAAGATTGCCGTCTTTTTGTATATTTCTCCTCTGTTCGGTGTTCCGGAAAAATTTAATTCCTCCTTTTATAGGCCACGCTCACTCTAATTAGCCATCCCGCGAAGATTACGGTCTTTTGTGTACGTCCACTGCGCCGAGTGTTTTGGAAAATCGAGAGAAATAGCCTTTTAATATTTAATCGACACTTGCATTCGCGTGCATATTTTCTCAACTTTATATTTTTGCACGATTAACGCTCCTTTGCGATTAACGACGAAAGATATGGAACCTCTGAATCATCGTTGCTATTAATTTTATATTTTTCATATACCGGTCCGGTATTTAATTATTCAAATTTATTTGAAGGTTGACGATGTGTCAGAGGGTTGAACTTTGACAATTCGCGTTATTCGCGACGCGATGTGCTCCTTCGTCATTTTCCCCAGAGTAGATACGCGTACAATTAAAATGGAGTCGAGGAGTAAGCTGACTTATGAAACGCAGAAAGATGCTGGTTAGAAGCAAACGTCGGGACCACGAGGCTTACGAGCTCGTGAAAGATTCATAGCCGGGGACGAGAGTTAAGTGCTGTCTGCTGTTCCCCCATGGGATTGATTCGATGATTCTTTTGTAATCGCGAGGGATCGCATGAAACTTTCATTTCGCCGGAGCCCAGTTCGTTTAGGTTTCCTCTGCTTTATGGATCGAGTCAATTAGAGAATTGATTTTTCACCTATTTCATCTGTCTTCCCTCTGTGATTCTGTTTAAACATTTTATGCAATCCAGGTCCATTCATCTTGTCCGAAAATATATTTTTTAACTGCTTTAATTGTACCAGTAATTATTGAACGTGACCAAAGTCAGGAATACACGAGAAATTATTTTGTACAAATTTTTGTTTAACTTTTTAATTTAGTATTAATAATGTAACATTTTTATTTTCGTTGCGTGTACGAACATAACCTCTTACAGCATACACAAATTCAGATTTCATAATTCCAAAAATCTCGGTCCTGTTTTTGGATGACATCTGCCATTTTATATTCAGCAAACCTAACCTCTTACAGCACATATAAATTTTTCTATTCCATTCAAAATTAACTTCCATAATTTAAAAAATCTCAGTCCTGTTTTCGAATAATATCAGCCATTTTATATATGTAGCAAACCTAACCTCTTACAGCACATATTAATCTTCTTATTTTATCCAAAATCAGCTTCCATAATTCCAAAAATCTCTGTCCTCCTTCCGGGTAACATCCACCATTTTATATCCTGCAAACCTAACCTCTTACAGCACATACAAATTTTTCTATTCCATTCAAAATTAGCTTCCATAATTTGAAAAATCTCAGTCCTGTTTTCGAATAATATCAGCCATTTTATATATGCAGCAAACCTAACCTCTTACAGCACATATTAATCTTCTTATTTTATCCAAAATCAGCTCTTCCATAATTCCAAAAATCTCTGTCCTCCTTCCGGGTAACATCCACCATTTTATATTCCGTAAACCTAACCTCAAAATCGTCGAACAGAAGCGAAACTATTTCACGAGTGTATTTACGAGCGTTCTATCACCGTCGAATAAAACGAGTCAGCTCGCGGGACATAATTCCCTATTCATCCCCAAACGTCTCCACGTATCGTATCCGCTGTACCGGCATCGGTTCTTCCACTTCCGTTCAGCACAGTCGTTGCAAAATTCCCGAGCAGTCGCGGAAGCCTACTTTCCGTTCTCCACGAATGAATTATTTTGTCAAAATGCCACACGGAGCGACGTCGCGGTGCCACCGACGCCGCGCGTCTTCCCGTGAGGATTTCCAGCACGTCTCCTCGAACCTGGCGAGAATGGATCCTCTCCTCGGAATATCTGAAACGTAAGAGCAGCGCTCGGAAACGAAAAGCTTTCGAGGATTTATTCCCCCGGAATCCTACGTCTTTCTCTTGGTCGTTATTTAATAACGATGGCCAGCTGGAATTTAAAATAACCCGTTAGTTCTCTCGCGTCTACGTGCTTTTGTTCCTCCTCTTTGGCAGAGATTTGGGTGTTTGCGAGTGGGGAGGTAATCAGGGTTGGAAAACACGGGGTGAATTTCGTAGTTCGTTTCCGATCGGGATCAAAGGAGTTCTTCCCTTTAAGGACGGTCGATGAATAGCTTTGGTAATTCTTGCAAGGGCTCTAGGCGGACTTTGCTCGCGAAGTTCACGAACGCCAAGATGGCGATTGGTTCTGGTAAGCCTGTGTTTCTCTTTTGCCTGGACGTTACTTTCGCAAATTGTCGGCCAAGTTGTCCTACGGTGCTTTGAGTGCAGGAAGTTTGGTGGGTTCTTGGTAATGGACCCTTGTATTCGGTCGACGAAGGTATGTTTGTCATTGCGATGTGGTACAATGGAGGAAATATTTTGTCCAAGTACGAGAACAATTTTATATGCATCGAAACGTGGTTTCCTTTCTTTTTGGCTAGAAAATTTTGGTAATTTATCCTGTTTTAAATCTTATCCTTAGGTAAGATTAAAAATATGCAAATATTTGTGAGATACGCTCCTGCAATTACCAGTATGAAGTAAATATTTTATGAAAGGAGTAATAAGTGTTTTTATTATTCGCATACGAAATTCGTACTTTAAATTTATTACGGTTTTTACGGACAGGTAAATAAAAATACGCGGACATTCAATTACCATTTGAAACAGTGTTTCATTAAAAGATGAGAGGTTTATTATCATTCGTGCGTGACTACCGCGCAGAAGAGAGGTTTTTCTTGGTAAATTCGTCGCATTTTTAAGCAAAGCGAAACGAAGTATACGAACAAATATTTGCGAGCAACGAATACGATATTCCTGAATTTTCCAAGTAAACAATTCTAATTAATCCACCTTCTTTTCCCGTTTTTCGAAATTTTAATCAATGTAATCAGTCATCTAGCCTAAAAACCTCTTAGATCCTAAAACCACTTAACCTATTTTTCTAATTAACAGCCACCGTTGCTCCACGCTCCTTCCTCGTATATCATCCGAGATTTATCGATCATGTATACTCGGTTCGAAAGATACAGTGCTACCATAAATTACCGTATTAATCGTCGACCCTGATTAGTGCCAAAATGGCGTTGCAGTCATCGAGTCCCAAGCTCCCCTGCAGTCTGCATGTATTACAGTCTCTTAAACGTGAACGATGGCGAATAAAATAAAACACACCAAATTCCGTGCCTATAGTGTGCCAAATTTCGGCATAAAATCGGCCATTGGCACTTTGGTGCTTCGTTAGTCTATTAATTACCATTCACTGGTAATTGCTAATTTACTGCCACTAAATTCTGATTGACAAGAGATTGCTCGTATATCACTCACGGTATATACCACGTGCAATATAAAAGATCGTTGAGATCTCTTTATAATAAAGATATATTTATTAATAATATGATTAGTATAACGAGAACATAAGTACATATATAAAATAACTAGATAGAAAGATCTTGTTGTTGCCTGTATAGCTTGAAAATATAAAGAAAGAGAAAAGGTCCGAATATATTTTCCTCCCCATGGTAGGACACCATGAACCCTAGACAAGTGGCACATCTAGTCCCTGCTCACCATCGTTAACCCCCCTCTTCTACAACAAATAAACACTACGTGACACAAGAAAATCTGAATATTCGATTGAAGAAAATTAGAAATCTCACCCCCATATAAATAACTCACGAGTAAAAAAGAATTAAAAGAAATGACCTAAATTCAATTACCATTATCATTCTGTAATATCGGAAATTGTAATTCCACAAGTAGCAGCGTTCGTAATTCCAGCGCCATGTTGTTCGAATTAACCACACACTGGTCCCTGAATAATCGAAAACAAGATTACGTAGCATACTACGTACCGACGCTACATCCCAAAGGTGCCCCATTAGCCATCCCTGGGCCACCAGCGACCGGTGTCACGCGAAGAGTATTAGGGTAGGACGTTGAAAGTGGCCCGAAGACCCGGAGGCCTATGGAGGAAAGCCTGCTTCCCTTCCGGCCGCGACACGAGACACGGAAGTCCCCGATAAGTCGAGGTTTATTTAAAGGCTGCGGGAAAATAATGGCCGCCGAGAGGCTCGCGAGAAAACGATTCGATAGGGGGCCGAGAAACTCCGTCGACGGCTGATAGATACCGACGGCGGTCGGGCTTATCGTTGACCTACTCTACTTAGTTATCTAGTATGCATCATAGGCGGCGACGGGTTGAAAAGTTCGATCGATCGATCGGTGTATTTACGCGGCCTCGGCGGCGCTGCCGCCGTGTAATTTATGGCGACCGGCTCCGCAAAAATTACGATATTTTCAATACACCGCAGCGACGCAGCTAATCTATCGCGACGCCCCCTATGCCGGTCCCCGATCGATCTTCGAGGGCGTCGTTGAGGATGCCGCGGTAACAGCTGGCCAACGTGACGAGTCTAGTGATCCGATCGGTTGATTCGCGAGCAGAAGCTTCAGTGATGGCACGTCATTTATTTTGAAATGTCGTAAAAATTAGATTTACTAAAATTGCATTCGAAATTAAATTTATTTTATTTTATAGCAATCCTGGTGGGTATATAAAAGTCCTAATGGGAGACTTTGGAAGGGACTTGCTTGGTGTTAAATTTTGTCAGGGAAAGAAGAATGCATAGGGGATTTGAAATTAAATCTAATTAACTTTGTGGTAATTATGATAGGAACATAAAAGTCATAGTGGGAAATTTTTGAAGAGACTTGCTTGGTGCTAAATTTTATCACGGAAGAAAGAATGCATAGGATTTGATTTGAGATTAAATCTAATTAACATTGTGATAATTATGATAGGAATATAGAAGTCTTAATGGGAAATTTTAGAAGAGACTTGTTTGACGATAATTTTATCAGAGAGGAAATAGTATATAGGACTTGATGTAGGATTAACCCTTTGCACTCGAGAGTAAAATTTCATAAAATTTGGAAGATCGATATTAATTAATATATCAAATTTAATGCAATGTAACAGTGTACAAAGTATCGAAGTTAAATAATTCTACAATTCTATTATTATACAATTCTTTATTTACTGCTCAAAAAAGTATCGTCAATTTTTTAGTAGGGAATCTTTGAATTTCTACTCTTCTCTAGCCAAAAAATCGTCGAGTGCAAAGAATTAAATTTATTTGACTTCGTTGCAATTATGGGGCGACTTGGATCCAACACGATGATTTGCAAGGAAAAGTTTGCAAAGGGTTGAAATTGTCTCTTTTGAAATTGTTAAATCGACGTGACGTTTATTTACATAGGGGATGTGCTCGACGTTAGATTTTATCATAAAAGAAATATTGGTCGAAATTTGGAGATTTACTTATCTTCGTGGTGAGAGTTTAAGGGTCTTAGAGGGAGATTTGAGGATAGTTACTTGATGGTACTTGACGATAAGTTTCTGTCAAGAGGAATATTACTCATTGAAGCTTAGCACGATGTTAAATTAATGGTAGCGGTTGCAGCAGGTCTGAGATTGAGATTGGTAAATTATGTTCGTAAAAACAACTTATAAATTATTCATTAGAATTCATGGGAATAATTTGATAAATAATTTATATGCGCAGTTTGCATTCCTCTGCTATAATAATCTGACGTAACTTTTAATAGAACTGGCTTATGCATATTAACTTTCCCAACTTCTGTGGCGCAGACCCCTAACTAATAATCGTCAAACTGTACCATGATCTACACTTACTATGATCTTTCTGTCGATATTAGAAACACGAAAAATATTAAAAAAGTAACAAATGAGATATTAAAAATCGACGTATCAGTGCTCGGTTTTCAAATTAAATTTATTGAAAAATATTTTCAACCTGTCACTAAAGCTAGAAAAATTTATCGAATAAATCTTCTCACCTATCCATCTTCGTTACTCGTGACTAGAATCAGAATTAATAGATCATTCGCTAAGTATGACTTACTCGACAGGTGTAATCCCAACACCACGACAGGTATAATTTACACGGAGCAAATCGAAGTGAGCCTGGATCGGTGCATTCCAGGTATCATTTTCTAATATTTACGACTTCCTTGGCGCTTGAGACGTACGTGACTTCGGATCCTCGTTCGCTATAACCCAGACCTAACCCTCGCCGTTTAACCACGTGTCTCACATCGAACTACCCTTATTCAACCCCTTGAAAAGCCATAAATTCCGTGAAAGTCAAATATCATCGAGCCTCGTATTGCTTGGTCGAATGCACGCTTTATGAACGTCAGGTACGAACCAACTTCTCGTATTAATGTTCCCACACATTCGCGTTATGCATATATCCCGCGTATCCGTTTCAAAAATTTGCGAAAATCATCGCGAATACGTCGCTGAGACGACTGCATTAAATTTCGCTCTCCAACGAAATCGAAGATCAAAATCCAATATTATTCCGAATCTTATTTTTAAATTCGACATAGCAAAATTATAAATTTACAATTATTTCTGCATTTCAAAAATGGGACGGATTAATCAAAAATCTAAATTTCGGATTTTATTTTGGAAAGAATACTTTTTTAACTCTTCGCACTCGACGATCTTTTCGTTACAGAAATATAGTAATTCGAAGACTCTCTGCCACAAGGTCGACGATATTTTCAAAACGGTAAATAAGAAATGCAAATTAATTGTAAGATGCAGAATTATTTAGGCAATTTCAAATTCGAAATATTAATTAATAATGATCTTTAGAAAATGATCAAATGGCGACTGAGAGTCGCCTCTCGAGTGCAAAGGGTTAATACGCTTCCTGTCACCAATGGTCACCAGTGACCAATGATACTAATTTTTTAAATTTACATTTGTTTTATTTTAAAATAAACAATAACAATTTGTTCTATTTTTTTAAAAACATTTTTAAATAATTCGTCCAAGTTTAAGGAATAATGGAAATTTTATCGCGACCCTTTGATCACGTTATATGAAATATGTTACACTCCTGATTCTTTAAAAAATTTCATTCTCACCCCACGTAATAATATTTCCTCCGCGTAGAACATGAACGCAACGCGACAACTCGTTATCTAATAATACATTAAACAATTTCCAATTATAAAGCGTCGATAAATCGATCTTTACCTTCACGGAGGACATCTTTTTCCTGATCAAATATTAAACAGAGCATCACCGATCTTCAAGAAGATGGCGCTCGATTAATCGAGCATCGATCCACGCGTACCTGTGGCGTCTTGCAAAACACGAAATGCTTTAATTAATCCGCGTATACCTCAAACACTTCGCTTGCCATTTGCTTCTATTTGCCACGGCTTTGGAAGTCACTTGTGCACGAGAACGGTCCCAGAAGGATATTAAGCGCGATCCTGTCGGCGATTTTCCTAAGCAGCCGAGTGTTAAAAGCCGCTTAATTTCCACGGCAGTCGAGGGTGAAAGGTGAAAAGGCGGACCAGCGGCAAACCTGGCTTGATTACCGTAGCGTGGCCGGAAAAGCGAGAGACTGCTCTTCCACGGAGCTGACATTTTGCCGTCCTGGAGCTGGACGCGGCTTCTTCTGCAAGGAAACACGCATAACCGTGTCCTCGTATCGATCTACCCGCACGAGACTCTCGGCTCACCCTCGAAGAAACCACGCGGAAGTGAACTGAGCTGCGTCGTTTAGCACGTGTAAAGAGGATCGTGGACAAGGCTGTCCTTTGTGAATCCTTTTTCAGTGCAAACTATAGTGATTTTCCTTCCATTTTATTATTTTATTTAATTTTTCTTTTCATATCTCCTGGTGTGAGAAAAGGGATTATTTTATCAAATTCAAATTTGACATTTCTTTCCCTCTCCCTTTTTCCTCTTGGCAAGTTTTCAATTTAATTTCTCATTCCATTTTTCGGGGTGACGAAAATATTTAATAAAAATGTCGAGGAATTTTTCGAAGAATCGAAATTGAGTATAATTGAACCGTTTATGGGTCAACCTGTGAAACTATATTTTTAATTCTTTTAAATTTTAATACTCGTGTTAATCGAGGTTCAATTTCCTATTTATTATATTTCGTTTTATACTCGCAAAGAGGGTGTCATGTATAATATTAAATTTATTCTCGAATATGTGGTAGTGGTCACATAGATTTTTAGGTATATATGTGTTGGGATGAGTGGAACAAGTATGCATGGGATTGGAATATGTAATGAATTCAGGTTATTATGATAAATGAGTATGCGTGTAATGATTGAGGTATGTGTGAATTGTGTATGCAATGTAATGTATGAAAAAAAAAAAGAGAGAATGATTTCGAATACGTTAGTTGTAATTGAGATATAATAGTGAGAAGTCGTGTCATTGAGTAACTGTGCGAAATTAATTATATTTAAATGTTATATTAGCGTTTTATAATCCTTCTTATTAAATAAAGAATTGTTCTTCTTGTTGTTATTAAACTTTCATCCACCACTAACAGAATATAGGAAAAATATTTCCTATTTATTTGCAAGATGTCTTCTTACTTGCCTCGTAACTAATTTGAAGCATATCATCTGATCGGTATAACTATCCACACAAAAATTTTATCTTTTCTCGCATTAAATTTTCGCGAGCAGTAAGCAAACCTTCGATCCGAATCGCGAGTAAACTCGGTGCAATGCTGGCGAAACAAATACCAATAGCTCACCTTTTCCAATAATTTCGCAAACACGATCCACGGTGGCTACACCGCGACCACGTAACCCCATAATCCTCGACCCTGTAACGAGAGAGAACTCGAAGGCATCGATGAACCGGACCAACCTCTCCAATACCCCAGCAATCTCATCGAAAGGTCGCCAACCCTCTCCGAGATCCCAAACTGATAGCCCATCGGGCCAACTCTCTTTCTCGGTGTTCAACGACGCGTGTCGGCTGGTTCATCGGAGCTGCACAGTGACCAGGGTGGCACCGGAAGGGAAAATAAACCAGGAAGATGGAGCTGATGAACCGGTAGCAACGGCAAAGGTCGCCGCTTTAAAAATACAGAATCAATCGGCACCTCGATGAGAAATGTCAGCGCGCATCAGCTCCGCGAAATCTCTGCCTCGCTCTCGTCTTTCAAGTTCTCCCTGAAGGGTAACCACACGCGACCCCTTCCAACTTTCCACTCGATCCATCAAAACGACATGCTCTAGGACGCGCTAGACTTTCCTTGTCCGCGTTTCGAGAACCGTGTTTCCAGGCTCTTCGTGAGACGAATCTTAGTAGTTTTGTAGGTTGAGGGAATAAAGCAGGCTGTGGAAATTATTTCACGAATATGGAGGATCGTGTGGGACTGGTATGAGTGTGTGTATGATCACTTAATCGTATGAATGCTGATACGTTGTTTCACGTGAGAGAGACAATCTTATGGTTGGAATATTTGGTGACTGTTACGGAAAGGAGTTAGTCACAGAGAGAGTAAGAGAGGAGAGAAAGAGAGAGAGAATACATATTATTGATGAGAGGCAAAAAGACCACTATAGACCTAGAGAAATCAAATTAATTTTGTAATTGGTACTAGTATTAGCATTTTCTAATTGTACATTGTACAATGTACTCGCAAATTAATTGTGACATCTTTGACATTTTGAGGGTGGTTTATCGAGATTGGTATACAGGGGATGATGAATTTATTTTAGGGTTTCGTGACCACATGTGGGATTGAAGATCTTATCGATCCCTTCGAATAATTCTTAGTTTCCATTTTTTAAATTGAAACTGCAGTGTGTTACAGTCGAGTCTGATATTTTCTCGCGAAGAAATATAAATATAATTATGGAAGGTTGATAATTAGTTTCCTAACGGGGTTAATAATAATATATAAATGTATATTATTTAATATTTGTCTACGTGTCTCATAAAATTTTATACTATCAAATCGAATCTAAAATTTAGCTTTCATCGTTGCTGATTGATTTTGAAATTACGTACGTATGGAAAGCTTGAAAAGCTCTATACGTTCGAAAATACAGAAAACCCATAAAAATTCAAATCTGGAGGCAAATAAAAATATCGCGATACGAAATAATAATTATTTTTCATTCTTCTACACACTTACTGGGAAAAATTAAGAAATAATTTGCGAATTTTCCTATATTCCTTATCTCCCAAGATAATACTTATCCGAAGATATTACGATACGAAGTGGACGAAAAGCTAACGAAAATTTCAAAAGATGCTTATTATTTTTTCCACAAAGTCGCTCGATTTCATTCGAAATCCACAATTCAACTTTAATATCAATTTTCCCCGCACGAAAATTCTGAAAGCAGCTGGATCGATTTCCAATCCGATTCATAAAGCTGCCCGGATCTTGGGAAACGGGGTCGCTGGTATCGTCGCATCGGAATGGCACGACACTCGCAGCGTAATTCACGGCATGGAAGCTCAAACTGGAGTCCCAGCTCGCTAGTTTTCATTCAAGTATGACGAACGCGACTCGATGCTCGCTTTTAAATATCCGATTTTTCCCGCCGCGTCATGCTTTTGCGTACTCGATAACCGCAGCCATGTTTTCTCCCCGATGTTGATCACTTTCCCCGATTCTTCTTCCTCCCAATTTCGAAAACGGCTACCCAGTTCGCGAGATTTTCCTTGTTTGAAGACGTCTGTCACGTTTGCCCCCGACCTACCCCTCTTTCTTCTTTCCCTGTTCACCCCTGTTCAATTAAGGGTGCTCGATCCGAGAAGAGAAATGTTGTTATCGAACAAAATGTGAAAACAGGTGTGGGCTGAAGATTTTCGAAGATTTTTGAGGACTTTTGCGTATTTTTGAAGATTTTTCAGGATTTTCCAGAGTTCTCGAGATCCTTGGTGAAAGTTGAAGCACGTGGTTTGAAGAAGGAGAAAGATGTGTTGCAAAAGTGTTGAATTTCGTAAGAATAGAACAATATCTTCTAATTATTACGTTTAATAGGTTTCAGTATCATCTTCTTTCAGTTGAAGTTGATAGATATATCGAACGGGAGATTCGATGCTAAGAATATTAATATTAAACCTTCCAGGGCCTAAATGGCCCTTTTTATATTTTAATTAAAAATTTCCCATGAAATTTTGTCGATTTAATCACTCTTCTTTTATTACTCACCCTTAGTACAGATGTAATCAATTTTTCAATATCTTCTTTTCTTTCAATATCTTCCATTTTTCCTTACATTATTTCTTCATTTATCGATCATGCCCAGGTCTTATTTCTCGCATGGCCCAAATAATTAATTCGTAATCAATTTCATTAAATCCCAAATATTCTTGCGCCATTTAAATGGTCGCTGTTAATTTTTAATATATCGTATCACATTATATCATTCCAGATATGCATTTGTACGCGTCAGTTCACGTGTTGATCTATACCACTGAATTTCATTGTACCGTTCAATTTTAACCATTTCAGGCAGAATATCTTCCAAATTGCCCCCGGTGTTTTTCAACACGGTTTGCAGATAGTAAATTTCATAATATCGCTTCTCCCTGAACTTCACGGAAAGTCAACTTTCCTTATCCCCTAATTTAACTAGAGAATATCCCCTCTTGCTTATCTCGGGCACCACCGCGCAATATTGCCGTTTGCTGCTCGCAATTTTCATCGCGGAGCAACTTTCCCAATCCCAAACATCATCGCTTCCTTCCTCCTCTTCGCCCCTCTTCCATAGCCGCGTCATCCCGATCCACCCCTGCCCGAAACTTAATCACGTACGTTCCCCGCGTCGCGACTTCCAGGCATTCTCGAAATCTCGTTGTACGAGTGAGGAATTCCGGGTCCAATTCGCTCGACAGCCCCAAGAAGAAAACGTCACGCGGCCTCTCGAGCATTTATTATTTATACACCCTCTGCTTCTCTTCGTTCTCCGCCCGTCAGGGGGTGTCCCAGCCGCGACTCGTGACATTCAATTTCCACCTCGTCCCCCGGAAAATGAGATTTCTCCTCGACCGATCGAATCCCCGAGAAAGTGTCTTCCACGGTTTCACTTCGACTCGAAAATCGAATAAGTTCGTTTCTCGCGTATTTTTTCCTTTTCTCTTCCTCTTTCATTTCCGATCTTTCCCTCGATGCTTTTTAATTTGCGGCTGGAACTGCTTTCGAAGAGGTTCCATTCGTTCCGACGAGTGTTCCGTATTTTTGTAGCACAATAGGGCACTTGTCACTTGGAAAATAAGATTCCCCTTGATCGATCGCGTCTTCCAGAATCCATGGAATTGTCTTCTGCGTTTGACTCGGGGTTGAAGATAGAATAACTCGATTCTTCCCTTTTTTCTTTTTATTCGATGATTTTTAATTTCTAACTCGTACAACTGTCGACAAGATTGCTTGTAAAGAACGTTTGGGATTTTTGGCTATTCGTTGTTCTAGAGAAATGGGGTTGCGGTCGACGAAAAACTGTTAAGGGCTGGAATAGGATTTTCGTGAATTTTTCTGTGATGGATTTCCAAAGTTCCTCGAAGCCTTTATATAAATTTGTTTCCCTGGTACATAAAATACTAAATTAAACAAATTTGTATAAAATTTTATAATTCTTCCAGAAAATAAATAACCATAATTCGCGTCTTGATCTCTTTAATTCTACTTTACCCGATTTTTGCGATTATACTGTTATGTGATGAATTTCCAAGGTTCCTCGAAGCCTTTGTATAAATTTGCCTCCCTGGTAAGTAAAATAGCAAATTAAACAAATTTGTATAGAATTTTATAATTCTTCCAGAAAATAGACAACCATAATTCGTCGCTTGATCTCTTGAATTCTACTTTACTCTATTTTTGCGATTAAACTGTTATCAAACCACCCACGTAAAGGCTTTAAGTACACCCTTGCGCGTCCATGAGCGTTCTTGTAATTTCGCGCGCATGCGCAACGAGCGATACGTCGTTACAAGCCCTGCCGCCATAATAAACCACGGTTACAATAATTTGGCGGGAAAAGAAGGCTGCGATGCTTGTCGAATCGCGACGCCTTGCGTTCAATATGCAGGCAGAGATAGCCGTGCATGGCATCCTTAATGAGCGTACGAAGATCCGATATGCGGTTCACGCGATCAGGATATTCATCCAACTGTGGAACATCATTAAGGATGCAGGCTGCCGAGTCAAAACTTATTCGAGGCTCGCGTTTCAGGCGATCTAATAAGCCACGCGATCCAGCTTCTTTGATCCTCTTGTTTCCTACTCCTTCCAGCACTGTATCTCCTCTTCCTTCTCAGACCTCGGGGATCATTGCGAGATTCCTCCGATAATTATAATACTTCAAAGGTAAAACGTGGAATTCTCCGTCTGTCCATCGGGATAGAGTTTTTCTAGTTAGATAATTATTTCGTTCGAGACTTTCCGACTTTTTCTGGTTCCTTTGAGTTTTATACTTCCAAAACTTGAGAGAGATGATCTAAAGATCGGTTTCCTTGGATCCCAATTTTTTAAGAAGAATTTCTTCCGTAAGGACACTTTAAATACACTTGATAGACTTTTTTCAAGAATGAATACGTTATTTAAACAGTATGACGTCATGTATGCAATGATAGAGATAGAAAAAATAGTATGTATTTGTATAGTATACAACGTAAGGCAGGTGGCTTGATAATGTGAACTATTTAGCCCCGATTCTGGGATTGAACTAATTAAAAATTATTGGATTTAAATAGCGAAGTACCCAGGGTAATTTGAATTTTAAGAAATTTTATAGACAAAAGATAGCTACTAGACTGACAATAGGTCCCCACTGATGCCGTCACTGTTCTCTCATTTCGCCAACAAAGGTCCTGCAAAACCAACGTCTCCAGCCTCCACAATCGGCAAAATCCACACAAGTGTTTCCAGATGTCTAGAACAGAAGCTTCTAGAATTCCAGCCTGTATCACATCGTTGATCCCAAAAGTATATAACAATGCAATAAGATTCGTAAAAATTGCAATAATACGATATTAGTTCAGCTATCTCTTCAGCCATCAAAACAGGTAACCATCTTAACAACCCTTAGATCCATCCGATATTCACTGTTTCACGTTCTTACGCTTCTATCAATTCTCCCTAGACTACCAACGATCCTTCTCTCAGCCAACCATGAATCCCCAAATCCAGCCGTAACCTCGTGCTCTGAAACCTCTCCAGCCCATTGTTCCCCTTAGCCAAAACCGCGTGCTTCGATCCCAATCAGGCAAACACCGTGGCACAAACTTCCTCCGCCCTTCCGTCTACAATTTTCACGATAAACCACCGCAAACTCAATCTTCCAGCTGGTAACCAGCTTTCACGCCGTCTTCGTCGCGTTAGCACTGATAAAGATACAACGTCAGCGCGGCTTACGCGGCTCGATCACGGGCGACAAGGTATTCAGCGATCTTCGCTGTCTCGTTTAGCACGACGTCGATCCCTGCGCCATTGTCCGACCAGGAGACGCGATATTCGCCAGACGATAAACGACAACGGCGTCGCGAACACGCACAATGGAGCTTCTTCCGCGGGATCGTTCTGGATCTATAATAGCTGGTCGATGGCGCGATGCTATCGATTCCAGGCGAACCGGGTGTCTGGATTCGATTATCGACACGCGCGCCAGAGGTGCAAACGGCTCGCGAAAGCCACGCAGTTACGTGGAGAAATTATCGAACGAGCTGCGAACTGAGGCTAAAGTCTGATCGAGGGGGTAGTCTCGGCTGATTGGTGGAACAAGGATTGAGATGGATCGAAGGTTGATCGGGGAGAGTGATTGGTTCTAGATCTGGGGATCGGTAGGTTATGGTGATGGGGTTGCTGCTGTTTGAAGGGGTTGAAATGTCTGTTACAAAATTTTGGAAAATTGACAAAGTTCATAGAGATCTTAAAAAATTTGCAATAAATGGGAAATATCGTGAACATGATGAGCAGCTCGAAAACAATAGCAGTTACTAGGTCTAAACACGTGGAGGTGGCTATGCATAGAGACTCGGGTATTAAAATAATTAATATCTGAAAATTTAAAAAAATGTTAATACCTGAAAATAAAAAAATATTATTAAATTTTTTAAGGGGGCGGAATGTGGGTGGGGTGATTAACCCCAACCTCACTTCGAATCCCTCCTCCACCCTCCGCCCACTACGAAAATTTTGATGTTACTCTTCCGAAGTCAAACCGACAAATGACACGAGCAATGGCGCGACACCCTTTATATAGCCCCCGATCGGCCGAACATCGACGGAAATTTCCGAATTTTATCGATTCCATTAATTTTTACTTTCCCGCTATTATAAAATATTGTAGCCAATAATTTATTAATTTTCTCACTTTTATTATAAATTTTCGTCGCGAACAATTTATTATTAACGATATTAATTTGTTACCAACGATGAACATAATTTATAAACATTATTTATGCTTTCGCAAAATGAATTTCCGTGATGCATTTATATTAAATCTTTTTATGCTTTAAGCAATTTGTTATTAATAATACCTTTGAAAATTTATAGGGAATTTCCATGGGAAATTTTCATCACACGTATACGTACATCAAAATATTTTTATTTCCCCTAGATTTCCCCCTAGAAGCATTACACGTTTGAAGATTCATTCTTCGTTTAAAACTCAGGTGGAAGTTAATTTTTGTTTTACTAAAGTGTAACTAATTTTCGTGATTAAATCTTCGACTATTTTCCAATAATCACCGGAACCTTATGAACAATCTACACGCGCAGCAACTTTCGCGAATCGACCATCTAACCCTTCGTCAATCACTCGTGAACGTAAACTTGGAAATCACCGAGAATTTGTTCGATCATGCTTCCTGCGCCATATACTATCGTGGCCGATGCAATATCGCCGCGAAGAACACGTCACATCCCTGGAAGCCTCGACCTCCATTGTGATCCTCCCGATGCTTGATACCCGGCGACTGGCAGGGACAGTATATAACCAGCGGCCACGGAAGAAAGCCGAAAGCTTTGGGGATTTCTTTTCAGCGGCGAACTGCGATACGCTATTGGCCACGCGTGCAGCCCGTATTCACGGGATTCGGAGATTCAGGGGATAGACCCAGTTTCCTCCACGTTTATTCCATTCTCCGTTCGTCAAAATTAGAGAAACGTATAAGGCAATGGGATTCCGCGAACTATTTGATATATCGTTCGCGGATGGAGAATTTATGGCGGTCTTAGAATGATTTTATATGGTCCTCGCGGTTGCTGTTCGGTATAAAAGGATTTAACGTTTGGTAGCTATTTTCTTGGAATTTATTCTGGGATTGCAATCTTAAATCGCGTTGGTATTGTAATGGTATCGTGGATTGATTATTTTCATAGTTTATGGATTATGTTACAGGTATTATTATTGTTGTTTATAGATTATGTCATAGGTTATATGCTATAGGTCTCTGTGGTTGCATTTGGTTGCAGTGTTTGGTAGCCATTTTCATGGGACAAATTAATTTTGAAATAACAATTTTAAATTGTAATGGTATCGTAATGATATCGTTTATTGATTATTATTATTATTGTGTATAGTTGCTGTATGTTGCTATTACTGTCTCTTATATATATAATAACAAACTTCTGCCCCAGAGCTAAAAATACGATGTGATCTTATTATCGGTATATCTGAGATAAAATTTTTCGAACTTTGAAATGTAAATTTTAAGCTCTAAAATTCTCCACTTACAACTATATTTTCCTCAGTGTCTAACTTATCCATACAATTTTCCCAGAACAATATCCAGTTACATCATTTCGATGAAAGAAAATCTCAATCTTCGCCATCGTAATTTCTTTCCAATTACGTTAACAGTCTCATAACTTCGTTCTGCATAAACTACGAACAAAAATAAGCACCGAGAAAAAAGAGTACGCTAATAAAAATTGGAACTCTTTTCAACGAAACAAAATCTCGATCTTCGTGCAACACCTCGACCACTGTACTTTCTTTCCAATTACGTCGGCACTCTCATGACACCGAAAAAATAAAGTATTAAAAAACTGTTTGCAGCTTGCGTTAACAACAAATTAAAAACTTCCCGGTCGCTAGGTAGCTCGCGTTCGCAACTCGTTGTTCGTTGTTGCCAGTTAACGACGTTGTCTAACGACGTCTATCGATTATGCGCCTCGAACGAACGCTTTTTCCGTTATTACACGAGCTCTGCAACTTTCGCTTCTTTACGGCTACTTCCTCCTCTTTCTTCCATATTTCTCCCCATTCCTGGCCCCTTTCTAGACACAAAAGAACACGTATATACGTAAGAAAGCGTACATAACGCGCGACATGGCCCCGCTGGCTCCGGCCACTTGCGGCCGCCATCTTCGCAGCGATCGCAGCGCGTCGCTGCGGCGAAGATTGTAAATTACACGGCGCGCGTGTTTCGTCGTGGCAAGAAGGGAAAAAGGCGACTCGTTAAATATTTGATAGCAGCAGAAGAGCAAAGCTAGTCGTAAATTGAAAATCACACCGGTGCTCCGAGTCCGTATCGACCCTTTCTCCCGGTGAAATATGAAAATTGCATAAGTGGACCTTGGCAGAAGGAAGCTCGTTAATCCGGAAGTCGGGTTAAATCAGGCTTAGCTCGGGCCCCGCGCGACCTCTGCTCTGAATTAATTAGTATTAACGGAGTTTCGCTGTATTTCTTCATCCCCCGGCGATGCTTTCCGTCGCGAATTTTTTCCCCGGTTCATCTGGGTCTCGTTCGCTTTTCCTACCTTTAATCCCTTTTCCGCTTTTCCATCGCTTAAACCTCGATTTGGATTAATTTTACAAATATCGGATCGGGTTACCTTCCTATTTTCGAATTTAATTCCAGGCAACGCTACTTTCCTCGATTTACAAATTAAATCAATTTTTCAACTCTTCATTTCGAAATTAAATTTCTGGGAAATATATCATACATCCGTTTCTGTATTAAATCCATAGGCTGGGCTATATCGCTCTTTCGTTCTTTCGTTAAATTTCGTTTCTTTAATTCTTAAATTTTTTAATCGTTTTCGTCACCGTTTTTCCGGCGAATTTTCCGTGACAGAAATTAATTTTCGCGTATTCCTCGATTAATTACCGGGCTGTAATTAAAAAAAAATGCATGCTAAGCTTATACGGGAGCGACGCATATTCGCATTCTGGTTAAAAATAGGGGCGCGGAGTGTTCTCTCTGCGGTTGTTTACAATAAACGTCTGTTTACAGGCCGAATATAAAGTTGGAAATGGGAAATTGTGCGGTATCAGGCGTGCGTTTGTACGTAGTATTTTGGAAACGTTCGCCTGCAGAGATAATGTGTATCATCTATTAACCATAAAAATGCTGACAGAGTTTTCTTCCGCCGTATATCCTCCACTGAACATTGACTGGTTATTATAAACGGAGGTTTTATTACAGTCTCGTGTAACAAATATCCCGTGTCTGCATTACGCGTGACTCAGAGTTTCATTGGAAACCTCTATCACGAGATCCGGTATTTCTATCAATATAGCTTGTTCATCAAGTCCTCTCTATACTCATAGAAAATATTTCACCCTCTTTTGACGGAGGATAAAATTCCGTAAGATACTACTGTCCAAAATTCGTCGAAAATTCGAGCGTATAATTCATTTATCCATCGAATCTTCTATATTATATTTATAAAAGAATATTTCAACCCCTTTCCGCTGTGTCTAAAATTCGACTACTTCCGTCATCGTATTTTACCCACTATATGTTCCATATTCTGATTACAGAAAATATTTCAACCCCCTTCGATGAAGAATAAAACGTTATCGATGTGTCACAAGTTCAATTATTTTAATTACCACGACCTATTTATTCATGAAACTCCACGTACATTAGACAAAGACTAAAATTCCATAAAGTCTCATCGATGCGACTGAAATACAAATATCATTAAATATTCTGCATTCTGCCCGCAGAAAATATTTCAACCCCTTTAGAAAACGGACGAAAATCCTGGAAACGATATCGATACACCAAACTTCGATTATTTTAATCGATATATATATCCGTTCATCGAATCTCAAACTTCCCATTTAAAAAAATATTTCCACCCTCCTGGTAGGAAAATAAAATTTCACCAATCAATGTGGAAAATTCGATATCGTTATCTTCGCAAATTTCACTCGTCTAGATCTTCCAGCACCGTTTATTTTCCCTGTTTTCACATCCGTTCATCGAATCTCAAACTTCCCATTTAAAAAAATATTTCCACCCTCCTGGTAGGAAAATAAAATTTCACCAATCAATGTGGAAAATTCGATATCGTTATCTTCGCAAATTTCACTCGTCTAGATCTTCCAGCACCGTTTATTTTCCCTGTTTTCACATCCGTTCATCGAATCTCAAACTTCCCATTTAAAAAAATATTTCCACCCTCCTGGTAGGAAAATAAAATTTCACCAATCAATGTGGAAAATTCGATATCGTTATCTTCGCAAATTTCACTCGTCTAGATCTTCCAGCACCGTTTATTTTCCCTGTTTTCCAGCAGTTTCCAACGCGCGTTAGGTTCAACCCTTACCGTTAAGAAGCACCCCGTGTAACACAGGCACGCACGAGCTAAGGACGAGAATAATCTCTCGCAAGGCTGGAAGGTCAAAGATTCAAGGGCAGCTTTAACATGCTCGCTGACCATTACAATTTTACTATCGCGACGCATAATCCGCAGTGCGCCGCTTTTGAAGTGTAAAAAGGCGGAAGCACCTAGCCTACCCGACGACCCGCCGGTGTTGCACGGCTTCCTGTAATTGCCCCGCGTTCTTTAATCGACCATCCATTCGTTCACCCGTTCAAAAAGAATCGAAGAACCCTTTAACATCGTCCACGCTTAAGGCGCTCATCGAATTCCCTGTTTTTCTCCGGATTAAACGTAACGGAGATTGACATGGAGGAAGAAGTGTAAGCGTTTTGACGGAGTGTAAGTAAATAGAGCAGGATAAAAATGGAGCGAACCTCGTCTCGTCGATATAAACGTGAACATGGAGTAACGCGGAGTATACATTGATGGTTGGTAGCGCAGCAGTGTGCGTTTTAACGTTGCCCGGTGATCGAGGAACTTATGGTACTTGCGAATAATTTTCAGCTCGACGAGAGTATGAATTTTAAATCCAATTTATGGATTCCTTGAGGGTATGCTTGGAATATTTCTCTGTGGATAAAGGCTACGAATTCCTGTATTTAAATATTGTTCCTAGATCGAGGTCTTTAACGAAGTGTCGCAGAAACATTTTATTTCGCAGTGAAAAATTATTTCTTCGTGTACCAAACTTTGAACCAAAATTATTAAATACTAAAATATATTTCTAAATCCTTTAACTCGATTATTAATTCGTTCGTGACGAATCCTCCATTATAGAAGATAAAAACTTCTTCAAAATTTATTCTTTGAATCCAATTTGTGGATTCTTTGAGTGTCTGCTTGGAATACTTCTCTGTGGATAAAGGCTACGAATTCCTGTATTTAAATATTGTTCCTAGATCGAGGTATTTAACAAGGTGTCCCAGAAATATTTTATTTCTCGGTCAAAAATTATTTCTTCTTGTAAAAAACTCTAAATCATAATTATTAAATACTGAAATATATCTCTAGCTTGATTATTAATTCGTTAGTGACGAATCCTCCATTACAGAAGATAAAATCTTCTTCAAAATTTATTCTTTGAATCCAACTTGTGGATTCTTTGTGTGTCTACTTGGAATACTTCTCTGTGGATCCAGGCTACGAATTCCTGTATTTAAATATTGTTCTTAGATCGAGAAATTTATTTCCTCAAGCCTTTCTTTGTTTCTGGTCAAAAATTATTTCTTCTTGTACCAAACTCAGAACTAAAATTATTAAATACTAAAATATATTTCTAAATCCTTTAACTCGATTATCAATTCGTTATTAATGAATCCTCCATTATAGGAGATAAAATCTTCAAAATTTATTCTTTGAATCTAATTTGTGGATTCTTTGTGTGTCAACTTGGAATATTTTTCTGTGAATCCAGGCTACGAATTCCTGTATTTAAATATTGTTTTTAGACCGAGAAATTTATTTCCTCAAGCTTTCCTTTGTTCCTCAAACATTATATTTCTCGATCAAAAATTATTCCTGAACCAAAATTATTAAATCGTAAAATATATCTGCAAAATCTTTAACTTCGTTATTAATTCGCTAATGACGAAAGCTCCATTACAGGAGATGAAATCTTCCTCCTTAAAATTTATTCGTTCGTTCATCGTTCATCAACCAACATCACGAAACTCGAAAATTCACCGTATCATTAAAGCTTCTGATCCAATCGTTAGCACGTCGATAGCAAATCCTGCATTACGGAAAACAGAGTTCGGTTCTCTACTCCACGAAATACCCGCATTCTAAAATTCGCAACATTCGCGAAACTTCCGCCTTGAACTCAACACAGACAAATCTCCCACTGCCGAAAATGGAATCATCCCATCCAACAGCCTCTGTACCTCTCTCGTGCAACCAAATCGCCATTAAAGCAGCCACTCGATCACCTCCGCAGCCTGAGATCCGCGGATCACGCTGCAGTCGTTTCTTTCTTGTTTCTTCGTCGCTTCCTGAGTAAATTCATCGAACAGGAGGTCCGAGGTCGGCCACATGGAGAAGAAACATGGTCAGCGGGCCAGCTGGGTCGCGGAAGAAGCTTTCCAACCCCTCGTTACGCCTGCATTCACCGGATCTGGGTCAAAGATTCGTGAAACGACCGGGTGTACCGGAGCACGATGTAACGATAATTAAAACAATGCGACGAGAAAGTTGTTGAAATCGTTTTGTTAGCCGCGACGACAATGGCCGCCGCGGGGGTGTTTTGCCTGCGCCGCGATTCCAAGTTTACCAGCCGCTGGTCGAAAGCTGGTCCTGGGCGAGTTTCGAGGGCGAAAAGGACGAAGAAATGGAAGCAAAGGAGTAAGGACGAAGGTTGGAAAGGAGGAAGAGGGTCACCGTGAGCCTTCGACCCATTGTTCGCGAAGGGAAGGGGAGGGAAAAAATGGGGTGGAATAGGGAGAGGAAGAGGCTGTCTGGGGTGGGTGTTGCATTGTGCGGGACTGTTTTAGCAATTTCTTCAACGACATTAATGGAACTCGTGCGTCGGACAGCTGGAGATAATGATGGACATTTTGTAGCCGGGAATTGGACGATGGTGATTAAGGGAAAGTAATCTGGTAAATGTATGGCTCGAGCTTTGGCTTTTTGCGCTTTTTTCTTCCTACTCGCTCGTTATTTCTCTTCGCTTGTTCCAGTTATCCTGGCTGCACGGCTCTTTTTGTTCTTCTCCCCGCCGCGTTATCTTTCCAGGCTTCCTCCCGCTTCTTCAGCATCCACCCTTTGTTCTTCTTCGGCTTTTTCCCCCGGCTTCTTCCGGGTCTTCCGCGTGCGTCGCTGCGTTCTTATCTGTTTCCGTTTTTGTCTCGCCAGCCAACTTTTTTCGTTCCGTATACACCTTCTACATATGTAAGTTACCCTTTCCGATTCTTCTTTGGCTAATGGTCCTTGCTCTCCCACCAACGCTTTCTTCCCACCGCTAATTAGGAGTCTTCGAAATTTATTCCCCCCGTTCTTCCAAGTGCACTGTGCTTGTTCACTGACGAAGGAAAATTGAATTCGAGAACGTACGAATTTAAACAAATTTGTAAAACCCGAATTTTTACGTTGGAATGTTCCAATCAAAATCCTCAATTTTGACTTTTGGAAATTATGAGAAATATTTTATGAGATTCTTAACTCGAGATAAGCAATTTTCTGACGAATTAACGAAGAGTTGTAAGGTTCTATCCCACTTATGGAATTTTGTAAGGTTCTATTCCACTTCTGAAATTTTTAAGGGGGGAGAAGAGAGGGCTGGGTTCTAATAAGTCTAACTCTTGGTGACCGGTTTGACTGACAAATTTCAGAAGTGGGATAGAACCTTACAAAGTTCCAGAAATGGGATAGAACCTCTCAACTTAGAAAATTGCTTATCTCGAGTTATGAATCTCATAAAATATTTCTCATAATTTCTGAAAGTCCAATTTTGAAGGTTTGGATTGGAACAAATTTGTCAGTTAAACCGGCCACCAAGAGTTAGACTTATTAGAACCCAGCCCTCTCTTCTCCCCCCTTACAAATTTCAGAAGTGGGATAGAATCTTACAACTCTTCGTTAATTCGTCAGAAAATTGCTTATCTCGAGTTATGAATTATAAGCTGGGTTCTAATGAGTCAACCCAGCCACCAAGAGTTAGATTTATTGGAACCCAACCCTCTTTTCTCCCCCTTACAGTGTTATTAAGCAGATTTTCTAGAACCACCAATATCGCTGAAAGTGTAATCGATCAAAATGGCGCGTCTCTGTTAAATTAACCCTTTGCGCTCGACAGGCGCTCTTCATTCGCCATTTGATAAAATTTCAAAGCTCGATATTCATAAATATGTCAAATTTCGGATAACGTAACGATGTACGAGGCATCGAAATCAAGTAATTCTACGTGTTAATTGTCACGCGATTTCTTATTTCTGCTCAGAAAAATATTGACAGCTTTGAAACAGAAAATCGTCGAGTGCAAAGGGTAAACTCTGCTAGAGTTAAAGAAGGGTTAACATAACCGGATAAAAGGAGCAAGGATCACTCGTGTGTCCCGGTGTCTGGCAATCGATAAGAGCATTTCGAGGCTCTTTTTCTTAGCCGGTTAGACGAAAACTTAATTCCAACCGTGAACGGGGACACCAGGGGCTGCGACATTCTCGATACTCGAGCGTATTTCAACCGATGCTGCGGGCTGTCTCCGTTGAAATATTCCCCCGGTGTAAAGGGGCCAGGAGAATAGATGGACGTAAAAGCCTGTCATCGAGCCTCTGTCTAGCAACGAAACATGCCCGACGACAGACAAAGTCGCACGTCCGTTCGTGTTTCTTCAGCAGCCTCTCGTGCCTATTAAGACTACCGGAGGACTTTTTCATCTCTTGCGTCGGGCTGAACAACATCGTCTCGACCGAAATCATTTTTTTTCTCCCTTTCCTCTCTTTTTGCCCCTTTTTTGCCTTTTTCCTCTCTTTTTGGAGAGAAAATTGCGACGTGGACGGAGACTCGAAGTCGAAAACGAGGTACGAATCGTTGGGGAAGTAGAGAGATGTAGTGGTCGTGGATGGAGCGAGACATTTGCTGCGTTCCGGCAGCTTTGGTAATCGTGCAGTGAAAGAAACAGTCGGTTGTCTTTAAATTTAATCCGGGAATGGTCTCTCTAATTAGTAAGTACTCGAGCCTATTTAATGGAGCTTGGTTCCTTAGTTTTATTCGAGAATTTATTCCTCGAAGATTAAATTCATCGGATAGGGATAAAATAAACGTACAAAATTCAATGCAATTATTAAAAGTAGTCTACTCACGTTTGAAAAATGAATTTTGGATATTCTAACTACATTGCATATTTGTTGAACGCTAAATTCTTACTTGAGATTAATCTATTAGAAATATAATCGATTCACAAAATTAATCTACTCGGTCAGGATTATAATAATAATTTAAACATTCAAAAAAAAAAAATTATCAATAATTCATGGGAATAAAATCATGTCTGGAAACAAGATTGCTATCAAAATTGATCTATACGGTCAAGATTAAAATAATTTCAACATTCGAAAACGAAAAATGTTATCAATTATCCACAGGAATAAAATCATTTCTGGAAACAGGATTCCTATCAAAATTAATCTATTCAATCGCGAATAAAATAATTTAAACATTCCGGAAAAAATTTTTATCGATAATCCACGGGAATAAAATCATGTTTGAAACAAAATTTCGATAAAAAAGAAAGAAAATACCACGAGATCATACTAAGAGATCATACCATACTTGGATCTGTAAATGCAGCTTCCGATAAAAAGATACAGATACGTATCTCCGATACCCGGCCTCCAAACAGGTATTCAAAGAATGTCAGATACCTGAAGAGCTAATCAAACCTGTCACGATCGAGGACTACCCCCGAAAAGGGAGAAAAAGAAAATGGTAAAAGGAAAATTCGCTTGAATGTGGACGTATTGCCAGGCCCGGGCAGAAATCAATCACTTTTACGGACTCTTATCGCCATAAAATCGGCGAATGGTGCTCGTTATCGCCGCGTGAAACGGTGCTTCTTACTCTGAAAAAGAATCCTCCTCGTCGGCCAGGGCCGACTCAAAGAGGTCCGTCCGAAAGGACCGCGCGCGTTCCCGATGATTGGAAAACGCCGCTTGGGAAATAGCCTTTTCACCTCATCGAGCAACATCCCTCCCGCTTCCCTCGTGTTCCACCGACGAATCTGAAACGCGCGTATTCCGCTCGTTGTCGCCAACAGGCGCGATTAAAAATCCCTTTCGGCGATCGCTGGATCGCGAGAGCGGGGGCCTGAATAAATTCTTCCTAGCTGCAACTGCGCCGTTTTAGGATTTATGGTCGTGATCGTGCTACGTTTCTTTTTGCGTTCGAACGGCTTCCCTGCGAGTCGAGATTTCCGGTGGATTGTCGAGGCTGGGAGATGCAAGCGGGGGTTGGTTAGGATTTAAAGGGTGTGTTTAAATATTCGGCTCTCCCCTTTTTTCCTTTTTCTTATTTCTATCGTTAGTTATATCGGGTTATTTTATAGGGTTGGAAAGAGATTAGGGATTGTGGAAGTTTGTCTTTCCTCTTTTCATTTTTCTCATTTCAGTGCATCAGGTTTAAAGGGTGCATTTAAATATTCTGCTCCTTCTTCCCTTTTTAATATTTCTTTCATTGGTTATATTAGGTGATTATTTGGAGTTTGGTGAGAGATTAGGATGTTTCATGATTTGAGATTGTGGAAATTTGTCTTTCCTCTTATTATTTTTCTGATTTCAGTTCTTCAGATTTAAAGGGTGCATTCAAATATTTTGCTCTTTCTTCCCTTTTTAAAATTTTATTGGGCAATTATATGGGGTTTGGATTTAATGGTGCTTAATGATTTGGAATTGTGGACGTTTGTCCTTCTTCTCTTCATTTTTCTACTTTCAGTGCTTCAGGTTTAAAGGGTGCATTTAAATATTCTTCTCCCTTTCTTCCTTATTTCGTTTCTTTTTTTATTAATTATATTGGATGACTATATGGGGTTTGGAGAGAGATTAGAGTCTTCAATAATTCAGAATTATGGAAATTTGTTCTTTCTTTTATTTCAGTACCTGTGAGAGTTGATTTAGGGGTGGTGGTAATATTTTAAGGGTTGATACTATTGTATAATTAATATTTTGTTCTCTATCAATCCTGCTAAATAATCGTTTATGGTTTCCAATTAATCGTCCAGCTAGCATTCATCTTCCCCCAATTTGTATATCGAGATATCTAATTTAGAGTTGACAGAAGTATTCTGTCACGATTTTTAAAATTCAATAAATATCCCCGAAAATAAAATAACAGGAAACTTCTACCAAAAGAACTCTGCCCTGAAAAAGGGTGAAGATATTAACAAAAATCTATACCTCTGTATTTAAAATCCAATAAAAGTAGAATCGGGGAATACTCTATCTTCGTAACAATCCTGCTAACCGAATCACGGTGGCTACCAGAAAACCCAGTTTTCGAACAATCCATTTCTAAACAAATCCTGCCCCAAAAAAATAGAAAAGGATAAATAAAGAGAAACAATATCACAAATAGCGAATATGGTATCGCAAAGGGAACTGCGGCAGGATTTTTCTCCATTTTTCTTCATTCCACGGTCGAATCTTTATTCGAGGTACACCGACGATGAAGCTTCGTCGTTAATCGAGTTACGAAATCAAGCTGAACCGGCAAGACGATCAGTCAGGATGATGAATGACTGCTGTCGAACCTGGTCCAAGTTTATTCGTCGTTCTTCTCATCGTTCGCGGATCCTCGAACGTGTCTCGGTGATGCAATTACGCGAAATCTTTTCAATATCTTCGAGAAATATGCGGGAAACGTTACCAGAAATTTTCCGAATACTTTCTTCCTGTGATCAATCGGACGTGCATTGCCGGATTATTTTCACGCGTGGATGCGCGAAAGAAACGCAAGGATGAACGAACGAAGCCTTGAGAGAGTATTCCTCTAATTCTAGCGGAATTTTAGTCATAGGAATACGAAGTAGAATGCAAATGAAGTTTCCATTTTAATTTTTTCCTTCGTGAGCGAAATGCCAAACGCGAATTTCCAACTGTACGTTCCTCCGCCGTTTTCAAATTATTCGGTCAGACAGTAACTAATAAATATTTAGTGTTGGATATCTGAATAGTGTAATTCGATTTTTTCCTTTTTAATAGAGAACGCGCTGGTGGGAGACGTGAAAATTTTAATTCGGAATATTCCTAATTGGAGTTCTCTATTTCAAACTAAAATTGGAAAAATAGACTTATCCCGGCAATCCATTAATCCCAAGTATCAACTATCTCAATACTAATTAATAAAATAAAAATTCGGGCTATTCACTGGCACTCATATCCAAATTCACCCAAATTCGTCAAAATAGACACGCTATAAATTAAGCAATTAATCTCGGCAAAGCTGCAAAATCTAGCGATTCGGTTATTCACACTCCTATACAAAGCAGACTTATTCTATAGTAATGCAAACGAATGCGATAAAAATTCTTTCATGCTGATATCCTGATCCACTTTCATAATTACTGTAGGAATTGTAAGCGTGAGAGTTAGTGCAAAGGAACCCTAGGGCCCATCTAGTAACCTCGGTGGACTAGGTACTTCAACCACTCTGGACGCACCCCTAAACTTTCACTCGTTTCTACCATAAATATTCTTTGCAGTCAATCTTCTTGCACACGGTCACTTTCATTCTAAGCGCAGACACACTTGACATTCTTTCAGGGCCGTGCTAAAAAATTTTATACCGAACCGACTTCAAGCTAATATTCTCCAAAAACTCCCTGAAACCCCTCTAAATTTCGCTCATCTATCCAATGAATAACCATCGAGCCAGCAGAGCCATCGAAGCGCCAAACACGCTCGTTCTGCCATGAACGCGGCCCACCCTCCCATTCAACCCCCGCGTCTCCGCGGTCCACGGATGCAAATTTCATTCATGACGTATCTGAGCACCGTTCGGAAACGTCGTGCATAAGCTAATTAATGCAGGCCAAGCCGGACTACGAAGAGGCCGATGGCCGCATTGTTCGTCGGCCGAAAATCCCCGGTGGCGGTCCGCCATATTCGATATTTTACGCGACGCTGGCAGCAACAAGTGTCTCGCCCTGTTTAGACGCGCTCTTTGCTTAGCTGTACGGGCTTAAAATCGAACGTTCCCGGTGCAAGTACCGGAGGCATCCGCGATGATCGATTCCCTCGCTGGCGAGGGGTTGTTCCCACTGGTGAACGTTTCCTTGATTTTCGAAGGGCTGCTGGGTCTTTGATGGATCGCTGGGTTTAACGCTAAACCTACCGTAGGGTTAAATGACCGATCCTAGAAATTTCGTCCGAAATTCTTTTGTGGTATTTTTCAACGGTGTAGGAATTATTTTTATTGGGGCAGGGAATATAAAGTAAGAGAAGGGGGATAATAAATTATTGCGTTTAAAGTATTATCATTTTTTAACCCTTTCTGTGTTTTACTTGATCAAGAGTGTATTGAGGAAGATAGAAAATAGACATTTCTAGAATTACTGAAGAAATTAAATGATCAACGAATAGATTAATTCAATAGCTATAGTGTAAATCGCTATTCTCAGATCTGTATTGTCATTTGTCAAAATTTGTAACTTATATTCTTATATTTCTAACAATATTTCTAAATTAAATTAGGTTTGTTGATAGCCAGACATTCTTTTTACCCCCTTTATAGTAAATCGATTACTTGTCTAGTGAAAGCGAGAGGGTTAAGGGTTGATAGATTCTGATTCTCGGTCATCGATATCGAATATCGAATTCGTGAGAAATTGTATAGCAAAATATGGAGTGGTAGGAAATTTTGGAAAATTAATAACTCGATTAATAATTTCATCCTGATTTTAACTCGAATTAAATATTTCATAATATTCATAAATCTGCAATGAACTACCTATTACAAAAATTTGAAAAGGTATAACCATAGAAAAAATTCCAAAACCCTAACTCTAAACCTCCAGCTAAGAAAGACCAATAAGTGAAAATAAAATAACCAATCAACAAATCAACGTAAAATATATAAAATGAACCTATACAAATTAAACATAAATATTAAAAGACACGCGTCAGTCTATTTTCTTGAATCCCCTGTTTATCGGATTTTTAACATCAATTTATATAAAACAAATAAACAATCCATATAACCTAGGCAAAATTACTCCTCGACTTTTATCCTACTTCATTTCAACCCTTGCTTCCAGTTCTCCATAAATCCATTACCCTGCATACAACCAAAACGTATGCACGATCGATGATACCCAAAATGCACGCGTGAGTATTCCGCGAATCGAAGAATGTTCCACCCCCACTCCCAGCTGAGAAAAATGAAAAATCACGCGAGGTGGAGTTCGTTCGACGCGAAAATCAGCGAAATGATCGTTTCCATGGAAAAAGAAGGCGAGGCCAGGGGTCCTTTGTCTCGGGAAAAGAGGAACAGGTAGAGCCATCGGCTTCCAATCAGAAGCACCCCGCGACACAGCAAGAGATAAAGTAGCAACATCCCGCAAGACACCACTCGATCTCTCTTTTATCCTTGCACGAGTGCACGCCAGTCGATGTTCATCTATCGCGGATCTTTACTCGAACCAACTTTTTCCTTGACCCAGCCCCGGCCCCGTTCGAGATCAAAGACTTCACCCACGACAACCCTGATATTCTCCAGTCTGCTAAACATTTTTTTTTCTCTCTCTCCTCCCCTCTCTCCACCCACCCATTCCCCGCCGATCCGGCCTCCATCGAGACGTCGAGGACGAATGGATGAAACGAGGCCGAAGGAATTCCAACCCTCTTTTATTTCCCCCTGTTTTTATTTGCGGCCCAATTTCCCTCTCCACCGCCAAGTTTCGCTCGAGTTTCGGCATGCGAGACGAGCAACGCGTGATTAATGCCGTTCTTCGGGTAATTTCGCCACGATGGTTGAAGGCACAGGTCCCTGGACGCGTGGGGGATGATCGGGATAAAAGATGATATTTTCAGTCGTATAATCGGTTCTTAATTCGCGAGAGGTGTTTTCAGGGTATACTTTAGGGCTCTCTTAATTATTGCAGGGGTTGAGATGGGGAATGGGGGATGTGTTTTTTTAAATTGTACAGGGGTGGGTGAGGATGTGGAATAATTTGTACGGGGAGAAACTGGTAATTTTGGCTCCGATAATTTTTCGTTTCTTCGAGGCAAGGGTTGTATAGATTAAATACTACCTCTGACGAAAAGCAAGATAATACGAAATTATCTGAAAGTGCTATAGAAGAGTAGTATTATAACTCCTAATATTTAATATTTTTTATTAAGTTTATAGGGGATGGTGATTTTTCTGAATATAAAATTTCTCATGCAATATCTAATTGATATCTTTCGCAAATAATATAGAAAATATATTTTTGCATAAAATAAATCATTAGGGATAAATAATAGGGTTTCGTTGTTTATAAAGTAGAGAGTAGATGTTTCTACGAATATTCAAAAGAGATTTTCTCCGTTATTAATTTACGTCTTCTACGTTATTAATTTACTTTCGTATAAGGAATTTATCCTCTGCTGGTAGATTTATTAGCCAAAAATTGAATTCGCTCGGGAAAAGAAGAACCACAGCCAAGATCCCCAGTCCAAAGCCGGCTAAAACTTTAGGGCAGAACATTCGGCGCCATAATTTATGGCGCGCGATCTAGGAACGCTGATTTATCGGTCGCGTAAGCGTCGAATCGAGCCGCGTGGAATATCAGAATTAATTACCGATAAATTATCGTGGATCGTACAATGCTGTGTTTATGAATAGAATATTCGGCTGGAAACACGAGCCGAACTTTCGGAGGGTACGTGTATCGTTTGGTGAATTTGTTTGGTAAATTCTCCTGCGGCTATTCCGCGATAATAACCTGTCGCCTGTTATATTGTTTGAAAATCGATTTCATTTTCGACCTGTTTGCGAAATAAAATTTCCAATTTCCGCCAATTTAAACGATCCTTTTCCCATCTTCTTTAATTCTTTCTTAACATCGTATTGAATGATAAAATAGCACTATAAAAATATTCCAAAGTATAATAATAATTCTAAAATATCTAAAGCATATGTACAGTAAATTTTAGGATTATGTAACATTTCATATGCTTCCCTCGATAATTCGCCGCCATATTTTTGATCTACTTTAAATCGTATAAAGTCTCGAAGATGATGGTGGATGCAGTTTTAGCTTGTACGAGAAAGGAGATGAAATATAGATTTTTAGAATCTTGCTGTTGTAGAAAAGCGTAATGTTTCTTTAATGAGAGCGAAACCGCGTGGAATTTGAAATTGCTGTAAAATTACGAGGCAATAGCTTCCGTCGGTAACGAGAATCGAATGTACCAGATGTTTCGTAATCGCGTATGTTAAACGTGTTCATGGTTGAACGAGAGATGGGTATTTTAATAAATATTTATCGTAAATCGAACATGAAGCTGCACTTGAAATTTCCTTTCAGGTGCGGAAGCAGCGAATTTTCGCGAATTTTATTCGGATTGATAGCAATTGATAAATTATGGAATATTAAATCTAGGATGGAATAAATAAATCTGTTTAATAAATTAAAATTTATTAAACGTATTCGATAAATCAGGCGCTCGTGGATTATTAATTTGCAGTTCCTCGAATAAAATATTTCTTAATACGAGCATATTTGGAATGACAATTACTAAATTAAAAATAACACCGAACATCAAAATCTACCGATTTTTCGCGCTCCAAAGCTCGGCAAATTATTTAACAAACTTCAAATTAATTTTCGCTCCTGTATACAAAAGCTTCACCCTCTGACAACCTATTCTCTTTTCTACCCGAGAAACAACTTGCTCGCGAAATAAAATGAAGTCAACAAATTAAACCATTATTCGTTAAAACACGTTGAATATTAAATAACCTCGCTAAATAATGTTTCCAAAATTTCTAGCCAAATTACTTCATCATTCCATTCATTCTATTCAGAAATTTCGCCATCTTGGCATTTCTATTAACTAAACAAACTGTAGAAACAACATCGTCCTTCGGGTTAATGAAATACCAATTAATTTATAATTTTTCGGGCACTCGACCAACCTATCCAAAACTCCAAAAACGGTACTTCATACACTCAAATATCTAAAAACCTTGCTGTCACTCGTTCCAAACACCACGTGATCCAAGTCCCTTCCAAGGACTCATCGTACATAGTCAACCTACTTATCTTTGAGGACCTTTAAAAACTCATATAGAGATACCTATGCGTCATCAGTCGTGATCCAAGTCCCTTCCAAGGACTCATCGTACATAGTCAACCTACTTATCTTTGAGGACCTTCAAAAACTCATATAGAGATACCTATGCGTCATCAATTTGACCAATAAATCACCATTTAATTTCCAAATAGTCTCTCGTCCAAGCAACCAATTCAAAAATTCGAGAACGCCTCATCGTCGCCACGTATCACACCCAAATGTCTGAAAACCTCACAGTCACTCGTCCCAACACCGCACAGACCGAGTCCCTTCAACGACTCATCCTCCACTCGTACACTGTTAAGCTACTTATCTTCAAGAACCCTCAAAAACCCATCTAGAGATACCTATGCGTCATCAATTTGACCAATAAATCACCATTTAATTTCCAAATAGTCTCTCGTCCAAGCAACCGATCCAAAAATTCGAGAAGGCCTCATCGTCGCCACCTAGCACACCCAAATGTCTAAAAACCTCACAGTCACTCGTCCCAACACCGCACAGACCGAGTCCCTTCCAACGAATCATCCTCCACTCGTACACTGTCAAGCTACTTACCTTCGACGATGCTCAAAGACACGTCGAGAGCCAGCCATGCGTCTCAGCCAGCAGAATTTAAGAACCCTCCCTAAACCGAGGATGCAACGTCCCAAGAGACGCAGCGTACCACTGGCGGCCATTTAATCCGCGCTGTCCCGTGCACGGAGCCACGATCCAGGCTCGAGACAGATAATTATCCGGCCAGACGAGGCTTCCTATCCCAACCGTGGACTGCGGATAATTCCTTAGACGCAGTCAGACGGCAAACCCGCGCAGTTAGCCTGGCACGAAAGTTCGTGTCGCTGGTATTCGACGTGTCGTCGTTAGGGTTTGCGAAATTGGTCCAAGCTGCCTGTCTCGTTGTTTTCGTTCGCTTTGAATGACACGCGGATTGTCGAGAGGTTCGGGGCGAGGTGGAGGAGCCTGGCCGAGAGATAAAGAGGTCAGGACTGAGATAATAGCACCTTTCCCGTTGTCGGGATGATTGTCGTATTCGTATAGTAGGATGATAATTTGAGAGCGATGATAATCGGCAGAGGATAACGCGTCCTGGGGTACAGGCGATTTAGGCTTCTAATGACGAAAGTTACACTTGGAGTTTAAGAGTACGTGTAATTAGAGCAAATACTGCAGGTGAGAGAGAGCCTATGCAGCTTGGTGTTTGCACAGACTCGGGATAAATATGTGTACCGGGAATTTGAAGAAGGCAGTGTCTTGTTGCCGAATTGTGGGGAAAAAGATAGAGTGGAGTACTAGTGAAACGCGAATGACCAGTGATGCACCTATTCTACTCGAATATTTTCGAATAGCGGTGGATTTATTATACTTAAGAATTCTCTACTTAAACGCGTCTGACCAGTTACTGGCCTGTCCTACTTAAACGTGTCTAACCAGTGGTGGAATTATTCTATTCAAATGTGTCCGGGCAGTGGTGAATCTATTCTACTTAAACGTGTCCGATAAATTACAAATTCTACTCTACTTACATACGTCAGACAAATGGTAGGAATGTTCTACTGAAACGTGTCTGACGCGTTTACATGAAACGCATGTTATATAAAAGCTCACGATGCTAACTTTTGTATAAAATAACAACACGTAATTACAGACCTGTTCTACTTATTCTATAGAAAGCTCACGACGTTAATCCTCGAATAAAATAACGATTCTTAATTACACTGTAATTAAGAATCGTTTAAAAATTCTCGTCACACTCTCATTAATCCACCACCTGATTAATCCTCGACCTTCTCTCCTAACTTTGACGCTCATTCACGTACTCTTCTATACTAACACCTTCTCACCCTCTTTTTCAAACCCTCTCGGCCAACATACCCACTTCGTGGAGCAACATCCCACCTGTCTGTTCCCAAAATCTTGGTTTCATTCCAACCTTCATCCACACTAGCACCCCGGGCTATCCAAATATTCCTTCTTCGCGCCACCAACCCTCCAGTACCCACCACTTCCTCTTCGTTCCTTCCACCAAGCATTCACGACCAGCTTTAAATAAACTTCGCCACCCTCTTGGCTGTAGTAAAAAGGAAAAGGAGTCGAAGTTTCTACCTCGGTCGAACCACACGCAAGGAAAATTCGTCTCCAGAAATGTTAACATCCAAGCGCGATGGTTCGCGAGCTCGAGGAGTAGGTCTCAGGGTCTAATCCGCGAGAAAGTTCGCCGAGCCGAAATTTGAAACGCGGAAGGGTAGTTTCGCGGACGAGAGCTCACAGGGGAAACGAAAGCGCGATCAGCGTGGACCAGGGAAAAACCGGGCTTGGTCGGGTGAATGCGAGGGAAAAACAGCAACAGGGACTGGGAAAGGGAGAACGCTTCAAAGTATCCTGCGAATTCAGCGGAAACGCGACTCGAGCAGAAGAGGGAGGGTTTCTTTTTTCCAGGAATGAAAGTTAGGGAAATGAACGTTCCCTGCATCGCGTGGCGAAGATGGAAGCCCCGGAACGAGCACGGAGTACCGCCATGGCGTTTTGTACGGGGTTAAAGCCGCGTTCTCGCGTGTTTCGCGTCGAAGAGCGAAGTGGTGCCCTCTGAGGGTTGAAAATGGAGAATTTTGTCCGTCCTTTTTGATGTTTCCAATTTTTTTTTCCACCGTGAATCCTGTGAAAACAATATCGCAACATGTGCCGCGAATTTTTGCAGAAATGATATTCCATCGCGTAGGTTTTATCGTCGATTTTATCACTATTCGCGGAAACCACGTTTCGCTATCGAGAGGAATATTTTATTATGGATCGTGTGACGCTCTTTGCGAACAACTCGTTATCGCGAAAATTAAAAGTCACTAGATTTCCACATTTCTCGTCGTGTACATTTATCTAAGTAAATATTCGTTTAACGTAAACTGAAACTGCAAGGTATTTAGTTTCCAAATTTTTAATTACACGAGTTTGAGAAAGCTGAAAAATTTCCAAATTTTGCACAGTGTAAATTTAACACTAGAACCACTACAAGCATACACTAGAATAGCTACATATATCGTACACAGATGAAAATAATTGTATCGATACGAGGAAGACGAATAAAAATAATCAGAAATTTTGTCGAAAGCAGTTTACATTCTTAGCAATGAAAATAAAATATCCGAACCAAGTCTTTTATACCCCTTTGGTAGTCCCAACATTAATTAAACGAATTTAAGAATTCTGCCTTATCCGCTTTTGAAAAAGCAAGCACGTAGCTTTCGAAATTCCCGGTGATGAAAATTGAAATCAACGAATATTCGCTCGACGGACGCAAAATGCAGCGTAATTAAAATAATTTGTCAAAAATAAATTACCCCCTTTCCGGAAGGCATCTCGATATTCGTTCCTCGTTACACGCGCGAAAATTTTTTAATTATTTCGCGTGGACATTCGCGGTAACTTCGGCAACTTTCGATCCGCGGTTACCAAACTCGAGCTCTGCAATTCTCCATAAAATAACAGGCGAAACAGAAAAATGGGAGAAATACAACGACGCGAAAGCACGGTTCGAGGAATGACGGGAATAAGAATTATACTTTGTTAAACAAGCAGAACAGCTAGCATACGTGGTCAGACAAAGAGAATGGAAACGGTGCATTGTTCAGTGACCGGAAATGGCGGCGGTATAGGGTCAGACAAGTAGAATAGAAGGCATACATATTCAAGTGAGTAGAACGGAATGATATATAGCCAAGTAAAAGCTACACAGACTCGCGGCAGCTCACGGTTAGGCGAAAAAAATGAAACGCCAGCGTGACGCTTTGTTACGTTTACGTTATAACGAATATTACGAAAACCGTGTTTTCGTGGTGGTTTATAATCGTGCACTTTCCCGAGACATTTCAAAGCGTGCATTTATCTGCAAACATGCCATTTTCCTCCATTTTTTGCCATTTCTATCGATTCAAAGACCCGTCACGCACTGTCGGGTTTGTTAAATCCACGGAACATTTTATTATTCGATCTCTCCACCGTTTAACGAGCGGACATTTTGGTTTCTCTCCGTTCTTCCCCTCTCCTCCCCTGTGTCTCTCTTTAGCCAGAATTCATAACAGAACGCTCCTGTCAACGCCCTGAAATTTTAATATCAATTTCGGCGGGAAATTTGAATTTATATGAAACGAGTGGCGTTGAAATTAAAATAATACTATATTTACGAACCTTAATGTGCGTGGCATCAACCGGACAGAAGTATTTACGGGCTGCAGCCCCAATATGGCGACCGCCATTGATTTCCCTTCTCTCTATTGTAACGCGTTGATAACCCGTCGTCGATGGCTCGCCGATCATTTCCATTCCGTTGCAATCGTTCCCGACAAAACAACCGTTTTCTCGTTTCATTTGCTCCGTGGCAGTTCGGACGACTGTGAAATTAACGTCACTCGACTGAAATTTCAGTAATTATGCCGGCCTGAAATTGTTATCGCGTCGGATACAATGGAATTTAGTCATTCTGTGGGAAAGTGGATAGGAAAATCGAAACTTCCTCTTCAATTTATATGGACAAAAAGTAAAAGAAGAAAAGGAAAAGGAAATATTTAAAAATCGAGATACCGTATACGTGGAGAATTTAAAATTCGAAGCTCGTGAATTTGAAATATTTAAAATCCGCAAATTGACCTAAAAAGGATAGTAGAGAAAAGGAAGAAAAACCAAAGAGAAGACGATAAGGGATGTAAATAGAGGAAAGACCAAAGAGATCTATGCTCAATAAAGAATGAAACAAAGTTATTAGAGTTATTACAGGAATAGGCATTAAATATAATGTGGGGTGGCGAGCAGCGAAGGACTCTACCTGGGGAATAATAAATAGAGACATCGGTTTCGACTTAGACGTATAGGACGATGCCTGGAGTGCGTGCGAACAAATGAGATAATTAAATAATTAATAATTAAAATAAAAATTAAAAGATTAAAATAATTAAAAAATAATTAAATAAAGATAATTAAATAACTGATAATTAAATAAACCTGCTTTGTTATTAAAAAGGAGTTGTTTATTAGACGCGCAGATCTCGGTCTGCATAGGATTAATCTAGCTAGAAATCCTACGATAAGATAGACTGTAAGAGCACTAAAAAATTAGGATAAGATAACAAAGCGTGTATATAGAACCGAAAGTCATTTGTAGTCGAAAAGCAGAGATTATAATAAACTAGCTAAATAAAATCCGCAAATGTCGAATGGGATTTCGAATTCACCGGTTCGAAAACGAGTTTAAATTTCTAGGGGGGTAAAAATCAATGTCGAATCTACCTCTTCGACTTCGTTCTCGATTCAACAACGAAGAAGAAATGTTAACCCAGTGACTGTGAATAAAAATTCGCTGGAAGCAGCAGCTTTGAGGACGGAAGCGAAGCTGTCGCGTTGAGAAAATGATTCGAGAATGGGGAAGAAATTGCCGAAAGGCGTAACAGGGGAAGAGGAAAATTTGGGTGGTGGGGGAGAGACGTGGAAAAAATGGGAAAGTCCAAGGGTTGGAGTTTCACGCTCGCGCTTAAGCGTAACGAACGCGAGCGGAATAACGCGAAAAATTAGGGATCGCCGCGACTGGGGGTTTTAAATTGCAAATTAACAACGTTTCCCGGGGCTGTCGCGAGTGGCACGGTAATAACGAGCGGGCGCGAGGAGTAATTCAATGAAGAAACTGTTTAAATTTATGGCCTAGACGTTATTCCACGCGACGAGTTACACTGTGAGCGCGTGTTACGCTGCAGGACTCGCGACGGGGGTAACAGTTGTGATTTCGAGTTGGAAAATGCCGGATCCCTTAGTTAAACCGCTTGCAGTAATTTTATTGGAAATAGCTCGGTCGTTGGTTAGATAATAATTAGACGAAGGAAAAGAAATTACCAAGTATGCGTTAAAATAGAAGGGTCAGAAGGGTACGAGAAAATTTAATTTTTTAGGGGTAGAATTTCGTTTCTCGCGGCAGAGAAAAATTACAGTTGACTACAGATCCTTGGTAAAGAGAAATTATCAAGTAAATGTTGAAATAAAAGTACACGGAGTTTCGGAAAAATAAATTTTCTAGGAACAGAATTTTTTAAACATTACAAAAAAATTATTATATTTAATTATCGACCCTTGGTGAAAAAAATTACCAAGCAAATGTTGCAATAAGAATTTCAGATAATTAAATTTTCTAAAAACAGAATTGTTTTGTATATAGTAGAAGAAATTATAATTAGCTGTGAATCCTAACCAAAAAGAAAAAAATCGAGTAAATATTTAAATGAAAGTAGTAAAACGTATTATCGAGGAATAATAAATATACTAATAAATTAATTAATTACCGATATTTTTAAAATATCAGGACATTTTCCTGCAAGTTGAAGAAGAAACTCATAGATGATTATAGTTCTTTACCTTGATTTGAAAATTAAAAATTAATAATCAGCATAAAAAAATTATTTAATTTTAAAAAATGCAGTAGAATATTAATCAGTAAATAAAATGTAACAGATGCAAAAATATGCGTATATAATTTGCATGTTACGTGATATTAAAAGTGATTAATTCTAAAATATGTGTAATGGCTGCGTAAAGCTTGCAGCGAAATAACAATTTGTACATATATTCTTATAAATAATTTATATTCCTGATTACACATTAATCAAACACTATTTTACCCAGAGATGATACCATATAAACTGACTATATTTTTAATTCCTACTTATTTTAATAATAGAAATTACACTTTAATCAGAAACTTGTAAAACAAATTAAGCTTAAAAATCGAAATTCCAATCTGCAAATTAGAATCGAATATCGAAAGATAATAAGTTATTTATATTTTTCGTTAAACGTGTAAATATAAATATTTAGAGAAGAGTTGGTCTTCGACAAGCAGATAAAATCGACAGTTTCCTTTTATTCGGAATCCCGTTAGTCACACGCGTTTAAGCGCTATATCTTCCGGACGAAGATCGAGGAGACGAGGACTTGGGGATTTTTGGAGACTTGCCAGGACAATTTCCCAGGTGCACAGTGTCGAGTGAAATTGAAATTGTTTAAACGAGAAACGTCGAATCGAGCAATCTTAGAGGCATTATTAAGACCGAGTGAAATTCTCGTCGAACTTGTCGAAACTCGTAACTTTGTTCCACGAAGAACGTAAATTGATAGATTTGTTCAGAAAAATCGAATAGAGTCACCAAAACTTGGAATCACTCCTTTCGTCTCGATCACAAATTCCATTCCTTCAAAATTCGCATAAATTTCCATTTAAACTTGTCACGATTCCTCTTCCTAATTATCAACTTAAATTAAGTCCTAATTATAACGTAAAATAATATAAGCTAAGGTGTAAGATAAATAATATAATGTAAATAATATAAGTCCTAATTATAAGGTAAATTATTTTTCCTGTCTTCGTCAAACTACCAAGCAGTCGAAAAATATCAAATTCCTACAAACGCCCTACAACAATTATACTTCCATATCAGTGGTTCCCAATTTTTGTCCATAATTAACAAATTTTATAATTTTATTCACCTAACACCTATATCTACTACACCTGTACAATTTTATATAGTTCTGTACATTAACTTATACACAATTTCTTCCTGCGTTATCGCCAAAATTATTATCCCACATTTTCTACATTTCCTACATTACAAGAAAGGACATATAACAGAAATGTCTGAAAATAAATACCTAACAGATCAATTCCTACAAAAGAGGTCGACTCTTCTCTTCAATTCGAATAAATTAAATCAAATCCAAAGAAAACTCCCTACTACAATTTATTTTATACTTCCATATCAGTGGTTCCCAATTTTTGTCCATAATTAACAAATTTTATAATTTTATTCACCTAACACCTATATCTACTACACCTGTACAATTTTATATAGTTCTGTACATTAACTTATACACAATTTCTTCCTGCGTTATCGCCAAAATTATTATCCCACATTTCCTACATTTTCTACATTACAAGAAAGGACATATAACAGAAAAGTCTGAAAATAAATACCTAACAGATCAATTCCTACAAAAGAGGTCGATTCTTCCCTTCAATTCGAATGAATCGAATCAAATGGAAAGAAAACTAAGAAATAAAGGAAGAACGACGTAAATGTCTTCTGAAGCCGGATAATGGAAAGTTGCTGCAACTTCCGGAGCGCACCGGATGCTCCGTGCACGACCATCAGGATCACGCGTGCTCGTCAACGACCCACGTATCGAGCCACGAATCTCGAGGTCGGATTTCCATGCAGAGCCGGCAGGTCACGAAACAATAGCCGCGGGCGATCGTGGAAAGTTCCCACGGACGAAGAACTTAGCGGTTAGTAAATCTTGTTCCACTTCCGGGAAAGCAGCACCGGATGTGGGCCGCGCGTTGGCCGTGCACGGGAATAGCAGCAGGACCAGGCCCGAGCCTCAATCAAAACTTTCGACTAATGGACCACGTCGGAAAATACCACGGGCTAAGCTCTATTTCCGGATCGCGTGACGAGTGGGTTATCTACATTCGGTGATGTCTATGGGATTGATTGAATTGTCGCTGACAGGAGGGAGAAGCGATGGTTTCTGGTACCTCGGAGAGATTGGTCTTCGATTAATATTTGATTAATATTCTTGGAATTAGCGGGAGTGATGGATTAATTTTTAATTTTGGCCGACTTTTAGGGCAGATTGTGATACTTCGATATTGCGAATGGGGATCGGATGAAGTGGGATTTATGGGATGTGCTTGGAACTTGAGGATGAGGGTTCTCCGATACGAAGGGCCGATACTGGAGTGCTACAGTTAGTATGCAGGATTCGGATATAATAGTTTGGAAATGTCAAGAACCCACGTAGGATGATTCTCGCCTAATTAGAGTGTATCTTCGATGATTTTTGAATATTTAGAACTTGGTCGAAGTTAATTTTTGGATTTATGAAATTTAAGTTCTTGGGTTTGAATATTATATCTTTGAGATTCGCAAAATTTGGGTATAATAATTTTCCGATCTTCGAAATTCGGATATAGTGATCCTCGAAAAATTGGTACTCGAGTGTGATACTTTTTAAATATCTAAAGTTCAAATATGGTAACTCGGATCCATGGAATTCGAATATAACAATTTTCCAATATCTAAAATTTAAATATGGTAATTTAGATGCATAGAATTCGAATATAATAATTTTCCAATACCTAGCATTCAGTCATAGTGATTCAAATGCATAGAGTTTGAATATAATAATTTTGCATTACCTAAAATAAGAATGTAATAATCCAGATGCGTAGAATTCAACGATAATAATTTTTCAATATCTAAAACTCGAATACGATAATCGTCGATGTTGTAAAGCCATGAAATACGTGGAATCCAATTATAATAATTATTAAACATAAAACAAAAGCTCGTCACGATAATTTTTAACTGTAACTCAAGTCCAGGAACCCTGAAATACGCAAAACTCAAATATGTCGATCCTCGAGTTTGTAGAACTCGATTACCCTCGTGATCCTGCACTTTGTAGACCCCAGTTACGATGATCGAAGGTTTGGTAGAACTCAATTACACCCTACCTCCAATTACTCAAACTCGATCACGATAATCCCTAAATTCCCGCCTCTCTCCCTCTCTCTTACACCGACTCTTCCTACATTGACTCTTCATCCGTTGAAACTGGCAATAATTCTGCAATTCCCAAATATAACGATCTCCATATAAAATATAGACCCACGTTGAAAAGCAATTCCGATCATAAGAAAATATCATTCAATCGTTTAAAATTCTTGATAAATTTAATCCTATTTCCCCAAGACCTCTCAGCTTCCTGCGATTTATTAATTCTACGGCAACTCGTTAATACGAATTTTTAAAGCGAATAATTAACTGACGGAGAATTTATAAAGGAATTTCGTAATTATTCAGGAAAGGAATAATCAACCTCTCGTCTGGTCGTAAAAAAATTACCCACCCTAAGGTAAAAATACCGTCTGATTCTTACACGGAGAACACGGAGTGAAAAACGGGAAAAAATTCGGAATTATGGAAATTCGGGGACAAATTCGATTGATCCATTTTTCACCGTGATGCTTCGCCGGGGACGTCCGGCCGGTTTCCATTGTCCAATCACGCTAATCGAAGTACCAGGTTCGGATCGTCCGAGGCGGCGATCGATCGGCGAGGAAAAATTGCTCTGAAAACGAATATGTATCGTCGGCTTTACGACTCTAGGACATTCCCTGAATCGTCGGTTTCAGCCTCAACAGGTACCGACCCTGGCGGCTCCATCGGCCGAGAATAATTCAGCAGCCGGACATTTTTAGCGCCATCGGCCAACTGGAGCAACGGATCGACTCCGTGGCACACCTTGCTCCCGTAAAACACCCCGTGTTCCCGGGATTTCTGAATCGAAATAACGAAGGGTGAACACCTTTCCTGGAAATGGCACGCGAAGGGATAGAAGAGAAGCGTTTTAAATTACGCCCGTGAAATACGAAAAATTGCACCACCACTGGCTCTGCGATGGAAAATTATTTTCATGAAAGAACGTCTTCGTGTGAGGGCTCGAGCGAGGCCATTTTCACACGGCCCTATCTTTCGGTTTGGTATTATATTTTAAATTACAGGTTGAGGGATTCTTCTTCGTCTTCGTTGAATATTATATTATTTAAAGAGCCATTACAGTGGATGGAAGAATTTTTTAATACTTATTCCCGCTACCCTTCATTAGTTAAAGACTACTTATCAAAAGTTCTCACAGATCCATTTTTCTTATCTTCCAAGAAATACATTAGCTCGGCACTCTGATAAAATATGAAAGAATTTTTCATGCTCGTTATAAATGCAAGAATTTTTTATCTTCGTTTCTGTTATACTTCGTCGAGTATAATAGTTTAGGCCTAATATTAATTACCAAAAAATCCTTCCATTTCGTTTTACCTATTTCTCAGTAATTCTATTGGATTATTTAGACTAGTATTATTGCTATTACTTCTCGTGGAATTTTGCAACCCTGTTACACAAATTTTGTTACCCCTATTATCTCTATTTTTCATCACATAGGCTACCTAATACGATCACTATATATCAACGAATTTTCCAATCTCAGGTTCCTTATTTACGCTCCAAATATACGTGGAAGAATTTTCCAACCCCATTTTATACATACAAGAATATTATTACCCTACTTTTTCTTGCTCATCAATTAGGCTACCTAAACGCAATCACTATTCATCAAAGAATTTTTTAATTTCAGTTGCCTTATTTCTCAACAGTTGCATTGGCCAGACGCTCCAAATATACGTCGAAGAATACTCCAACCCCATTTTACGCATATGAGAATTTTACTACCCTCACTTACTCTACTCGTCATCACCCAGCCCACTAAAACAAAGTCACTGTTTATCAAAGAATTGTCCAGTATCAATCTCCTTATTCATGTTCCAAATATACATCGAAAAATCTTTCAACCCCATTTACCCTATTCTTCATCACCCAGGTCACCGAAACAAAATCACTATTCGTCAAAGAATTTTCCAACCTGGGCTCCTTTATTTCCCCACAGTAGCATTATCCAAACACTGCGATAAACGCATCAAAGAATCTTCCAACCCCATTATAAACGTGCAAAAATATTCTTTCACCCTCATCAAGCGTACCCATCAAGCCGTCCCCTAATTCCATTCCCGAATCTCCCGACAATCGCATTATCTAACCACGTCGATAACACATCAAACAATCTTCCAACCCCATTTCCTCCCTCTTTCATCCCTCGCCACAATACGCACCCCGCTGTCCCTCTGCCGTCCACCTACCCTCGCGAGCCTGCAACCGTCGCGTCGCGGAAGCCAACGAGAACCCATTCTACCCGCCAAAAAGAATCCTCGCTCCAACCCTCTTCCCCTCCCCCTTCCCATCCCCTATTCGCGAACGCAGAGACCCAGCCGAAACATCGTTCTCTCCGATCCGGCGAAAATCGAAAATCGAAGCTGGCACAGCACTCGACGGCGGAAAATATCCCGGCCAGGGGCCAAGAATTCCCGCAACCCCCCAACTTTCGGACAATGCACGGCCGAATATTACGGCTGTTTCCGGCGGCGACCCGAACCCCGAGCCACGACGATGATTATCGCGAGCGGACGCTTCTCGCGGAGATTGTTTGCCGACGAAACGCGACGCGGGCGGTGGTCCCGGGCTGTAAAATGGCGGCTTTTATTTCGACGCCAGGCGCCTCGGGGCGCACGGATGACGAGGGTGGATGGTTGATTTACAGTGGAGAATTCTGGCGGAGCCAAGGGCGAATCGGCTGCATGCAGGCCACCCCAATCGATGACTCTACGCGATTCGAGCTTCGTCAGCGGGACGGAACGCTCATTATGTCACCTCGAGGTGGAGGCGTGAGACGGCTTCCGATGGCGAGTCTGCGAAGGATGATGAACGGAGATTCTTTCGGGGATGAATGAGAGTGGGTCGGGATTTTTCCACCATTCGTATGCATTGGATTAGTTCTAGTTTTCCGCGCGTAATGGAAGCCCCCGGATTTTAATATTGCACGATGGGGCGAGGCAGGGGGTCCAGTGATGCTTCTTGGAATTTTCCTTTTTCCGTGGAATGAGTAATTCCGATGGTGTGCCTGGAATATATTAATTATGAAAACTCCATAGTCGGAAATATCTCGTTGCAAATGTTACTTACTTGGAATAATTGGAGGCCCCGGAAGGACCGTTTAGGAGCTGATAATCAACTTCTTGCTTATGCTATATGAGAACTGTAGGATGATACTAATTTTTTCACCACTTCTTTACCAACTTCGTCACAATTATTTAATTACGATAATTGGAAATATTGCCTCGAATCAACCTATTATCATTTCCCGTTAATTTACTACTTTTTTATCGACGAATATTTATGTCGATATCGATTTCTGTTTATAAAACAACCTTCGAATTTTTACACTCCGTGCAATTGTTTCGAAGTTACGTTTCAAGTTCACTTGGTCCATTCTTTTCGCAAAACTCCCGTTACATCATCATACTATTACAAATAATATTTTAAATTTGCATTTGCAATTGCACGGAACTCGCAAAATAATTGCCAAATAAATAATTCCACCGCGCTTCCATCACATTTAAAAATTTCAAATTACTCCTCAAAATTGCTTAAAAAAAAAAAAGTTAATTTTCAAATGGCGAAATCGCCATTTTGAAAATCTATTACACACCTGGTCGCGCGTACCCCGATTAGGAAGGACGAAAGGATTCTAGATACTCTCATGTTCATAATCGACCTAATTCCTCTCGGAAACTTCATTTAGCAACGAGATGACCGTTTCTTTTCATCCCTGCTGGACCGGCCCTCAGCTCGAAAATATCAGTTCCATTGGCCATTCTTCGGCATACAGTACCGCATTGTGGCGTGTTCGGATTAATTACTCGGTTACGCGATTAATTAATCCGGTCGTTCTTGCGGACCGTTTCAAACCCCTTTGTTTTCCCATCGCGTTCGTTGGTTTTGTCGGGCCAATGTGTCCGTCTCTCCGCCACCACTGCCAACCATCTCCACAGTTCCCAGCTACAGTGTTCGATAAACAACGTAGAATCGATGGAAAATATTTGCGCCGATTAAACGAGATACGCTCCTGTCCCTCGTTCCATCCCAGAAGATGCTCGTTCATCGGACATCGCGGCTGGCTGATGAACGTCTTCTTCCAGAGGGTTCTTCAAGGGTCCCTCGATTAAGTTTTCATCGATCTTCGAGATGGTTACGTCGATTCGCGGATCGAGTGACCGGTTGATTTTAGAGGATTTGCTGGAGAGGGGTCCCAGGATGGCGAGTAACGTTCGCGACGTTTGCTTTAGACGTTCTTGAATTGGTGATTGGATGAAAGGTGATGGGAATAGTGGAAAAATTATTGGGAAAAGTTATATTGCCATACTTTGGGAATTTTTGTCTCGTATTTTAAGACACGCGATCTTAATTGCTAGTTAATTATTTTTGGGCGTGGAGATTGATCAATTTGGATAATTGGACTCGGTATAATAACGGATAGAATAAAATCGAAAATAAAGCAATCGTGTTTAATTAATAATTTATTGCATAACACGTTTATTAAATTTAATGAGAATTCTAACCTCGAAATTGTGGACGGTCTAGTGGAATTAGAGAATTAATTGGAAAATATGAAACACTGAATTGGCCTTTTTCTTAAATTATTTTTAAAATTGGGGAAACCTGAAGGATATCGAATTATAATAATTCAAAGACTCGTTCTCTAAATTATTCGAAATTTTATACTTCCAGAGGAAATAATTTACTTTTGAAAGTAGCAGAGTGAAAAGCTCGAAAGGGGAAAAAATAATTGAATTATCAAAATGGCGTAAATAATAAAAATTCCGAAGTGAAGTGAGAATATTTAGAAAATAGACGTTTGAAAGCAGGAAATGGGGTAAATAACGGGTCTAACCGAAGCGACAGTGTGCATCGACGGAGGAGAGGATCCTCTTAAGCGAGCAGCGAGGATACGAGTTCATTCGGAATACTCGTGTCTATACCATCCTCGTCGTTTGTTTAATACGTCCTATACGAGTTTACGTAACTGTCGTTCGCGATGACAAAGGACCAACGAGAGACTTCGCACTCGTAAATCATCTGAGATCTTCCGCCATTATTCCTCTCGTTATATTTCTATCTTTCGACCGCGAAGAGAAAATACGATCCTCGAGTTCTTCGAGCTCTATGGCGGACCCTCCTTGCGTTTCGTCGAACGGAATAATTGAATTTTCATCTTTTTCACTGACATTCCATCATCCCTCTATTCGAAAATATACTCCGGAAATAATATATAAATTACAAATATATTTGTAAAAATTTCCTCCGGAAGTACACGAAATAATTTTTATAAATATATTAAATATATAATTAAATATGTAATATCGACTATCGATCGTTATAATTTCGCTAAGAACGCAAAATTAAATTTTACTGCTACCAGTAATTACTATTATTGCTATTACTATAGTTACTAATGCTACTATTAGGTACTAGTACTCTCACTATTGCTACAACTATTACTGCTTCTATTAAATACTATCACTACTATTATTATTGCTACTATTACTACTAATATTAGCTACACTACTACTATTGCTAGTACCATTAAATACTATTACTACCATTATTACTACATCTGTTACTGCTACTATCGAATGACTCCAGATCCCTGCAACTTTCACCGAAAAAATGATTTCGCACAGTAAACTCCTAACTTATTTCAAGTCATCGCGTTGTTCTGCCCACCCCCCGTGTGTTACTCCAATTTTCCAAATTATCTCGAGCAAGTTACAACCTTCGTGTCACCATATTTCTCACCCAACCCGCATTTATAAAGTCGCGGCGTGAAGTTGCCCTTCCAATCTCCTCGGTCGTTCCCCTCCGCCATTTTAGACGAAAGTCACGGAGGAACTGGAGATCAGCAGGTGGGAAAGTTACGGGGACGGCGGCTTTTTAATAGAAAACTCCGCGGTGGGACGGCGAAAGAGCACGGGGGCAATCTTATCGGAATTATCACCGCGATATTTCACGATCCCAGCGTCTATGGCCGCTCCTTGACGAAACTTTTCTGTCCCTCGGCCGACTTAATGGCCTGCGATCCTCCGTTTCGAGATCGAGAGATAAGAGGATCCGCTTCGATCATCGGATTCGACGTTTTACACGCTCCTTAACTATCTCGCCCTGTAATCATATTAAACGCCTCCGTTCTGTCATCGAACATGTCCTGAATAATGGAAAATATAAAACTATTCGAGTTACTTCCGTGATCTGACGAAGATTATTATTGTTATTATTATTTTATTTATAAACGGACCGTAGTCTATTAACATAACATTTAACGTATAAAAGAAAGGCAAACAGATTATATTATACATAATGTAACACGGAAGGGACGTGCTTATAAACGCTTTGTTCAAGAGGAAGATACGTAAATTTCTAAAGTATAATTGGTTACATTATAAAATTAATGTAAATTAATTGTAAAAAGATTTGAATGCGGATATTTGAAATAATATACTGAGAAATTTGTCGATATGTCGAAAAAGGATATAGTAACAACTATATTATCGAAATTGAAATCAAAATTATTATAATCGTATAGATTTTTTTCTGGGTCTTTACAAAATTTCAAAAGACAATTACGAATGGTTATTGATTAAAGCTATTCCTCCTGAACGAAGCGTTTATAAGCACGTCCTTTGGGTGTAATATTAGATGTTATATACACCAATTAGGTGTGATATGTATAATTTGTTTGCTTTTCTTTTATATGTGAAATTTTATGTAAATGGCCTACGGTAAATAAAATAATAATATTATCACTAGAACTACAGAACTGGTTTCTTGAAATATTGCATTTTAAAGAAACGTGGCATTATTCCTAGCAAAATCAACTTACTTTCGTCATATCACTTCGATCAATATTAATTGCAAATAATAATATCTCTTTTATCATAAATAAATACCACCAACAAAATCCCCAGCTGCCACTTGAAAAGAAACTATTTAAACAATTCCTTAATACCTCACCACTTAAACCAACCACTCGAATTTCAACTCGAACAATTTTCTCCCTGCAATTCCAACAACCCCATCCCAGGAAAAACATGGAAAAAAGATTCTGCAGCAGTTTGCACTAACAACTTTCCTTCCCCGGTACCGTTCCATCACCTCGTTTCCATAATTCACGACTGATAAGTATTCGAAACCGTGGCAGGGGCTAAGAAACGACGTTTAGAGTGGCGGAAAGTTGGCTCGAAGGTGGAACCGGAAGCGGGCCGAGCCATCCGCAGTACGTACGAGCATATCTCGCGGGCCAAACCGGGAAATCGATGGTGCACGTGCGTTGCCTCTCGATCATTCGCGATTCACGCTCCACTGGAATCGAAGATTTCGTTAACAGAGATCCACCTATAAAACTTTCCCTTCGCATTTCCCGGACGACGATGCACAGTCACGCTCGCGATTGTCGGACCCCGATGATCTACTACTACGGAGGATCTATGGGATCAGAAACTCGCTATTCCGAAAGGAAATGGAATGAAAAATATGAATAGGGTAATCGATAAATATTCGCAATTAACTCGGTGTTCGAAATAGGGGTGTAACCGTATTAATAGGGGTCCTCCACAAAGGATGATGGTGGTTATTGTCCGTTGCTATGGGGGTTATTATTAGAAAGGATGAACGGAAAGAGGAAGGGATGCGTTTCGTCCAGGACCTTTTCTTATTTCAAATGTATATTAAATATTAACCCTTACAGGCCGTAAGTCACCTCTCACGTGACAACAGTACCTTCTCACTACGGTCGTAGATCACATGGGGGTGACAAGACGGAAATTTCTCGCATATTTACCGAAAGCAGCTACAACCTAGTGAGAATCACGTATAAAAAGCTAGCATCTGATAAGGGTTAATATTTATATCAAATTTATATTAAATTTAATTAAAAATATGAAAAGGACTATTTGGGTCCTAGTAAATTTAGTGTCAATATGTTTCGTATCCTACTGATTTTTACTGTTTCGTTATTTTTTATTATAATTTTATTGTTCTTTGTTTTAAGATGAAATATTTTCGATTCGCTTTTATTATTGTATGGGGGTCCTCTCCTCACTGTCACTGAAGTCAATTAGTCCAGGTATCCCTCTGTGTTACGGTAGTATTAAAAGGGACGAAGGGTAAAGGAAGGGGTGCGTTTCGTCCAGGGCCTGCTATGGACCCACCTAAGGTAAGGCTAGTAGGCCCTGTCTAAGAAAAGGATACTATAAGAAAGTCTGGAAATTCTATATATAAGTAGCGAAGGGTTTACCGAGGACTTGCGAGAAAATCCTCGAACCTCCTTGAACCTGGAATTCATCTAGTGGCGAGAGATGATGCCACCACAGTGTGTTAAATATTTATCGATATTTTTAATAGTCGCTCCGTGTTTCCATCTTCTTTTTTGGATGATGGTACTTTGAATTTAACACGATATTAGAGAAGCTGTAGAAAAATATTGAAAAATTTTTGGAAGTATATAGAACTGTAATTAATTTCTTGTTTAATTTATCTGTTTATTTATGGGGTGGAAAATATTGATTGCATCTTTTTAAACTAATACAAACGTATACTACTGTACTACTACTACTACTACTACTAAAGAATTCGAAATGAGTGCTTGGAATATTTTAATTTCCCAATGTCTGAAAATATGTGTCTATTTTTGATGAAATTAATAACTATTATTATTATAATTTATGTATAGTACATTTAATTTCTCATTATAGTTCTAGTATTAATAAATCTCCTATAATTTTAATTTATATATCTGAGAGGATAAGAAAAGGATCAAAAAATTCGCTAATCCTTATTTCGTTTTCCAACGTTTATCAACAAGTGCACGTGCGTTGGAAAAGTATGAAAGATATGAAAAGTGAAATACTGGCGAGGAAGGAAAAAATTTGGATTTCCGAGATACGAAAGTGAAAGAGAATTTTTAAATCGCGCAGAACTGCGTATCGATCTTCGACCCCTTTCATCGCGGAGAGTCTAATCTCGAGATTTTAATCAGCCGTCCGGGAAAAAGTGGATCGGTCACGTACAACGAGTTTCCCTTCGCTTAACCCCATGAATAGGGTTGTCGAAACTGTTGCGACAACATTTTTCAGCATCGACCGATTAATAGAGCGGAAAACACCAAAGCGTGCTTATCGAACTCAAACGCATCGCGATTGCAGTTCCGCGAGTGGTTAAGCGGCCGATGAAAACCGATATGCAAGTGAGTTTTCATTGAAATTAAAGCTAAGAAGCGTAAACAGGAAATAAATGATAATTTTAAGCTCCGAAATTAATTTTCCAACTCCACAATTTTCTTCCAATCTCCGAACAGCTTGTAACCCTATGGTTCGTTCATTTTTAATTCCTTGGGTTAATTTTTATAAATTTTTATCAATTTCTCGAGTTGGGTTCGATTAAGAAAGATCGAAATTTTCATTGTGTTAATTTTCACTAAATTTGGATGTCAGGTTTTCTAATCCTCTGCAATCTTAGAGACACTTACGATTCCTAAATTTTTCATACCTAAATTTCGTAGATTAAAGGTTTTGACGATTTTTCGGGCCTGGATTTGATATAATGAAAGACGTATTTTGTTTATGTGCATGTTCCTAGGTTTTGGTTTCGATTGCGAAGAGCAAGGAGACCTAAATCTTCCCTGGTTTATTGAAATAGTAATTACGGGAACGTAGGCACTTGCAAATCCGAGAACGCATCTGGCCAGAGCTGGATTACGGAATTTCAGGCCGATTTCCATGAAATTAAGGACACGCAGAACCAGGGTTACTTACCTACATGCATCACCTAAAAATATATAATTCAGGAAGTTATTCGGGAACCTGTTTCCCACCTACGTCCGCAGACGCCTCGGTACCCTGCTTTAGAGTAGTTTGCTACATTGTACTAATTTAAAATTACCAGGAATCTAGTTGCTGCTGCGGAATCTGCACCCACCTTCCATTATAATTATACGAGAACCTCGGATATTCCTGTTATCCAAATTTTTCAGAAACTTATATCTCTAATCGTTTTCCCTATTTCGCTCTTTACAAGTATGAAAATTTTACCTTATTCAGAAATTCAGAAATTTTATATGCTTCTTACTTCTTGATCATTTGTAACGGAATATCCCAAAACCCAGAAGACAGGGTGTTAAAAATTTAAGAAAATAATATTCGCAAGAAAGCGAAATTTAACCCTTTGTGAACCAAAGCAACTGGTTCATAATCAAAAACCTACCTGGAAAATTTAACACTGCTCAAAGAAATTTTCGAAAGCTTCCACAAAAGACAAATCAATAAACCACTACAACCACCCCATTAAATAAAAAATAAATAGAAAACAAATTAATTGGATCATAATTAAAAACTAACTCGCAAAATTTATCACTGATGAAAGAAAATTTCAAAAATTTCCACAAACAACAGATTACCCGATCAAATACAAAAAATAATTTAAAAAAAGTTATTTTCTGACCAATTCACACTATTTTATTCGAAATAAAGAAAAATAATTGTCAAAGCCAGGATATTATTCGAATGCCCGAGATGAATATTCCGCATTGGTGGAGTCGAAATGCAAATTACCACCTCGCCCGTATCCCGGGCCCGTCGATATAACTCAAGGCGATAATTTCGGGCGGCCGTGTGCTACGTGATCCAAAATGGCGGGAACAAAGCCGGGACGCGGGCACGCTCATTAACTTTCCAACTTCATCGAGGCCAGCCGCTTATCGGCGTTATCAGGTCGCCCGCTAATATCTCACTGCCTAACTAGAAATCGATGGCGGACACGTCGCGGCCTCCGCGCCGTTTAATACCAGCGAAAATTATTGTCCAAGTTACGCCCTCGCTCGAGTTCCGGCGGCGAAGAAAAATGGCGACACGTCGCGAGGGAACAAAGAGAGCGGGGGGCCTCGCGTTCGAGTCGCTCGATGAATAATGCAAAAACCGACCCCCTCCGACGCTTCTGTTCCTTTGTGCCGGTAACAACGTCGAGCATCTTGGAATTTTCGATCCGATCGATGAGATTGCCGCAAGTGCAGGATCGAATGGCTGCTACTTGAAGAGATTTCGAATCGGAGCTTGTCGAGAATTCCGTTTTTGGACGGTTAGAAGTTTGGACGGCTTTCGAGAGCCTTTTGTGCCCTCTTTCGCCGTTATCTTGCTTTATTTCTTCCTTTCGTGGCCGGTGTGTATAAAGCAGTTGCCCCGAAGCGACTCTTTCTTCGTTATTTCTTTTTTCACTTCCAGCAGTTTCTTGTTGCGGATTCTTTGTCACAGCGTGCGGAGATTTTTGGAATTTTTATTTTATTCCAGTAATGGAATTCTTTTTCTGTAATGGTGCAACGACTTTGTAGCTCCGGCAAAGACGTCGCGTTACGCGAAACCTAACCTAAATCCAAACCTTAAGCCAAACTAACTAAAAATTTATGTATAAGATCATGCTTCCTCGAGCACGATTAGCAAAATACGAATTATCTGCTTAACTGAGGCAACGTGTTTTCATTTACTTCGGTTATGTGCATAATTCACCTGCATGATATCACAAAATTAAAAAAATAATAATAAAAATTGCATATGAAGTTGATACGTACATATGCATATATGTATAAATTCTCCGCGTTATTCAAGGGCTGTGTGTAATTTATAATTTACGAATTAAAACTGTAGAATTTTTACAAAATAATTCCACCATGAGTGATTCGATTAAATCCGAAATTATTAAAAAACAGGAAAAAGAGAGGAAAAAATGTCGTACCCTGAGCATATCACTTAATACTTATTTACCCTCCCATAACTGGAGTCATTACGCTAATCCCGTTGCAAGCTCGGCTGCCACATAAACACCGATATACCTCTCGAGAAACGAAAGAAACCACCAGCTTCGTTTTCAATAAAAACACATTAACTCGCACCTTAACTGAGCAACACGCACAAACGCTTCAGAAATTCAACTTCCAACACTTTCTACGAGTGCCACTGAATGGCGTGCTTACACCTAGCGCCACCTGGATTCCCCTAGAGCAGCCCATTCGGTTCGCGAGCAGCGTCGAAACGTATTCTTGCTTCACGGTTAATTAGGGGACCGGCGACGTGATTCAGACAGCCAATTCGAGTAATTAAACGCGGTCCAGGGTTACTCTAATTAGATTGTCCGATGAAAAGGGGGCAGCTGGCCCGCGCGCAGGAATTCTTTCTCATTATCACGCGCGACCGCCATTTTGGCATGCGACCGACGCGCCACGGCGTTGCAAAAGGAGCGTGACGGAACAGAAGCGAGCCGTTTGGAATTTTATTGTTCGACGACACCGATTCTACTCGCTGTTGCTTCCCAGGCCTCGCAGGCTTTCGTGTACAATGAACTACTGGTTGACGGTTCGCGAATTTTTATTTCATAGCGCGTCGCGGAGAATGGGGATCGCGGAAATAGGGTTTGACGAATTTTTAAGAATTTTCGCTGGAATTCTTGCGCAGGAGTTAGGTGGCTTTTAATTAAAACAGCGGAGGTAATCTAGCAGGGTTGTTAATTTTCAGGTTAGTTTAGCGCTTGAGTATATAATGAGCGAGTGGTTATTTGAAAATGCGCCACACAATTTTTATATCGTATAGCTTGGTTCAAGCATTGATTGACGAATTTTCAGAATTTTTATTTATTTCAAGTTAAGATGATAAAGATATTCTTCTCGTATTGCCAATTTTGAGGTTAGTTTGGCGGTTTCTTGTATTATATAGCTTCGTTTGACTTTGACGCTCATATCTGAAAAATTGTTTGAAAATTATTGTTCATTTTGAGGTTAGTTTGGAAGTTAGTTACCAAGAAATCTAATCCAAAAATGGCGCGATTCGATGAAAAAGCACGCTTTGTAGGAAATATGTCGACTATTAGACAATTTTTAATAAAGTTAATTCAACCAAAGATATTCTTGTCGATTTGTTAATTTTGAGGTTAGTTGCACAGTTAATTATGTAGTGAATGAGTGCACAATACAATCTTCTTATCGTATATCTTGCTTCAAAAATGACTTGGTCGAATTTGCAGAATTTTCGGACATTTGCTGTTCGTTTTGAGGTTAGCTCGGAAGTTGATTAGCGAAAAACGTCGACCAGAGTTGCACGATTAGCGAGAAATGTCGCAATTCGATGGAAAAGCAGGCTTTGCAGGGGATACTTGTCCGTTGTGGTAAACACAGTCGGAGAGAGAGATCGCAGGGTTACAGTTCACGTGTTTGGCCCAAGGTAACTATCGAATTAACGTTTCAGCGTGGGTGGGCGCGTTGAGCACTGCGGTCTCCCGTGGGTCGGCACCCTTGGTCGTTGGCGCGTGTCGTCGAGGAAGTACAAGGCTTACAGCGGTGATCGGCGGTCTCGTGCTGGCATTGGCGTCGCTCTTCACCTCGTTCGCCGCAGAATTGCACCAGGTCCTCCTTAGGTGAGTAAGAAAGCCTCTGCTTCTTTTATTCATCACCGAGAAACCGTTCGCACCTGATTCGCCACTGTGCTTGATATATCGTTGTAACATCCGGAGAAATTCACGAGAAAACCGGAGATCTATCGGAATATATACCCCAGAAAATATTCGCGAGACAAAATCATGAAAAATTACAACGTGAACTTTGGTACACCTTTATTCCAACAATTTGTCGCGATTATTCCTCGCGAAATCGGTAACGCGTTGATAAAAGATACGAATCTTCGAATAGTCCAATCAGTTCCGCGCGCATTGATCTCAACGACGACCATTTTGTAGCCGCGCGTGAAATGGCCGCGATTATTACGTTTGCCGGGTCTTTTAAAACGCGCCATCACCTATTTAATTAAAAACTTGCCGCGAGTTCGAGTCTCAAAGATAAAATTAAATCGCGGATTTTCGTTCTTCGTGTCCTTTTTTTTATTCCTTCCGCGCTTTAACTTTTAAACTTCCCGCGATCCGGACTCCTTCAACTTCCTGCTGCAAACATTCGAGGAGCCCAACAACGCACGCCTGCGAAGAATTAATAATTCGCCGGGAAACCGACGAGCCCTCGCGATAAGTTTCGCTTTAAGTCGCTTAAAAATACAACTGCTTCTTTCCGCTAACTCCAACAAAACCTCCTAAGCGCGTTTTCGCCGTAATATCCGACCCGATAAACGAGAACGCCGGTATTCGTCGCGAATCAGCCCCAGTCTCGTCGAATAACCTCCTCCAACGGCAAATTCGACGCAACTTCTTTAAATCTTCTCCGATTAATTTATATATCTGTGAACTTTTAGGAGAGCAAGTTAAATCGTGCCGAGTTTCCTTAAATTTATGAATTTGTCCGAGATAATTTGCTCCACTCTGAATCCTCGCGAGTCGATCGGTGTTTCCTCTGAATATCTGCTAATTAATTTCAGTTCCCACGAATTTTAAAATTAATCTGTATCTATCTGAATTTTCCTGGCTCCAGATTCTGGTTTCACATTCTTCGATTTGTCGCGAATTTTAAGTTCGGCGAATTCGTATTTCTTCGTAGTCGAATCCTTGTATATTTATTCGCGTTCTCTACCCAGTCTGATAAATTCAATCCTCGTCAGAGAATCGAGACTGGATTCACGTACTCGTAGAATTTTGTAGATTAATTCGAGGCACTTGGAAATTTACGGATTCATCCGCGTTCTCCAAGTCTGACAAATTAATTCCATTTTCGATCGAGTCCTCGAGAATTAATTCCTCTATTCTCGAAACTTCGCAGACTAATTCGAATTACTTCTAATTCTCCTTCGTTCCAGGCACGATGAATTAATCCCACTTTCGATCTCATTCTCTCTACTTAATTTCGCGTATTCCCGAAACCGTGTGAATGAATTTTCTCGTTGGAAAATATGCAAATCTATTCGCGTTTCCCTGATTTCACTGTAAATTAATACCTTTGTTGGTTACTCCAAATTATCTTCTGTGTTCGAGCATTAACTCTCAAGTCTCTCGTAAACAACGATACCTAGCTTCCCCAGAGTCGGTGAAAATCGTGGTATTTCGAATCGCAGATTAAAGGACAGCTTTTGTATGAAATTCGAATAGAAAGTGAGACGGATGACCGTAGCGACGTTTCATCCTCGTTCGAAACTGTGGGTTGGATTCCCCGGAAGTGAAAAATGATAGGGGATAGGCGGAAACAGGCGAGGCTGGACCTGTGGCTCCCCTGAGATACGACCCTTCGATGGCCGAATCGAAGACGATCAGTCTTCGTTGAAAGCTTAGGTCCCAAACTGAGAACGAAAAGGAAGAATTAACAGGGCTTGCAGAAATACGCTGGACAAATAGCGTTGGCAGATGACGCGATGGGATTAAAGTAACGACCGCGTTGACAATTTTATTTCACTCCACTCTCCGCTTCTCTGCCGCAAATTTTTCCACTCGCCGAAATTCTCATTACACGTAGCATCAATTTCTGTAATCTCTGAAATCGCTTCGTTTTAATCGGTGTAGTATAAATTTATCTTGCATTAAAGCCTCCTTTATTTTTTACCATTTTAAATTACTATTTCAATAGTAATTTACTATTTGTTCTTTGACGTGGTTAGCGACTTCTTTACATTTTTCGATCAGTATTTCTGTAATATTTTACACGTGTTTTATTGAGCCACGTTTCTGATATTAAAATTCCATTAATCGTAGTAAACAAGGAATTTTTAATCGCTGTATCATCGGTTAAAAAACTTCCCAAAGGATCTATCGAACTGGCAGGGACTTGAACACTTGGCATTAATCTTGAACCATTTCAATTCTTTCCTCGGTTAATGTTTCTCCAATATTTTACATCTCTGATATTAATATTCCATAATCATAGAAAGCAAGGAATTCTTAACCACTGTATCATCGGTCAAGAAAATTCCCAAAAGATTTATCGAACTGTCAGGGACTTGAACACTTGACAGAAACCTTGAACCATTTCAATTCGTGCCTTCTTTACTTTCCTCGATCAATGTTTCTCCAATATTTTACATCTTTGATATTAATATTCTATAATCATAGAAAGCAAGGAATTCTTAACCACTGTATCATCGGTCAAGAAAATTCCCAAAAGATTTATCGAACTGTCAGGGACTTGAACACTTGACAGAAACCTTGAACCATTTCAATTCGTGTCTTCTTTACTTTCCTCGATCAATGTTTCTCCAATTTTTTAAATATCTGATATTAATATTCCATAAATATGGAAAACAAAGAATTCATAACCACTATGTTATCGGTTAATAAAATTCCCAAAAGATCTATCGAATGGTCAGGGACTTGAACACTTGGCAGAAACCTTGAACCATTTCAATTCGTGTCTCCACTATTTTTCTCGATCAGTGTATCTCCAATATTCTACATCTCTGACCTTAATATCCCATAATTATAGCGAGCAAAGAATTCTCTAATCACCACCCACGTGGTACCCACTGTGTCATCAACCGAGAAAATTCCCAACTGACCTACCTAACAGCCAGGGACTTAAACACCAGACAGAAATGTTGAAAAAATATGTAAAATATGTTAAAGAAAGCGTAAAAAAGTCCAATCTACTTGGTACTTCTGGAAGCCAGGCCAGAAGCTCTCAAACGATCGTTCACCCTCGTCGTTCCTCTCGCACGAGCCACGACACCGTCCGTGAATCTCTGACGACGAACAAGAGGCGTCGAATTTGCCGATTCCTCGAGGAAACAAGCCGCAGCTGTAAATCCCTTTTCGCTTCAAACTTCGCCCTGATTCGCGTATCTCGCGTAAGCCCTGTCGAAAATGTCCCTTCCTCCTTCTCTTCCTTTCTCTCCTTCTTCTCTCTTTCGACGAATCGTCAAGCTATTCGCAGTACCCGCTGCTGCGAGTCGAAACGATTCACCGCTTGCAAAATGTAACAGCTACGGCGTGGTGCTGGGCACCGGGGCTGGCCTCGTGAGGGAAACTGCCGGGCTGGTGCTGGGCCATTACTTCAGAAAACGGCGAGAGTTCGTCGAGATGGTCGTGCAAGCCGGCGCGGGGGTGGGAATAGTGCTCTTCAGCGTCTTCTACAGAGAGGCCGTCGGGTAAGTTATCGGTTGTATTTCCTGTAGCAGATAGGAATATCGTCGTCTGCCACGATGGACGACGCGAGACCAATATCGTCTGCGAGGTCCAGACGAAATTTCGCGGTGGGCTTAATTGACCTGGAAGATGGTTCTTGGGAGAATTTTTGGTGGATGGTTTGAGACTGATATTGGGAAGATGCTACAAAGGAAGGCCAGGAATTAAATTATTGGGATGCAATTGACGTGATAGAAGATTCATGGTTGTGGAGACTGAATTGAATTTTTAATGGTGTTTACTGTGATGGAATATAGTCCATTTTTCAATCATGGATTTAATTAACCCCTTGCAATCGAGAGGCGCCTCTCAGTCGCCATTTAATCAAATTCTAAAGATGGATGTTAATTAATATATCAAATTCACAAGTACTTAACGATGCGTGGAATATCGAAGTAAAATAATTCTACGTCTTAATTTGCATACGATTTCTTATTTACCGTTTTAAAAACATCGTCGACTTTATGGCAGAAAGTCTTCGAATTACTATTTTCCTATAACGAAAAAATCCTGTAACGAGTGCAAAGGGTTAACATGCGATGGAACTTCGTGAAAGATTGCTTGCAACCTAGATTAGAGAAGATTTAAGATTAAATTGTAAAAATACAATTTATATAAATTCAATGGTGGATTTAACTAACACGCGAAGAAAATTCGTGAATGATTTTTAGCAATGAAGATTGGTCACATTGTAATATTATTTAGAATTAAGGAAGATTTGAGATTTAGGATTAAATTGCAGAAATATGAATTATTGAAATTCAATGGAGGATTTAATTAACACGCGAAGAAGATCCGTAAAAGATATTCTGCAGCAAAGATTGGTTTGAGTTTAACGTTATATAACATAAGAGAAGCTTCGAAAATATATTGTGGAATATATTTTACAGGCGACGAATTTAATGGAGGATTTATTGTAGCGAAGATCGAATCGAGTTGAATATTACTACAAGTGAAAATTTAGAATTAAATTGCAGAAATATAGTATAGAAGTTATTTTATATACAAAACCAGTGGACATTTAATTTATACATAATTGGTCGCAATAGAAATTCATTGCAATTTAAAATTTAGGTGCCCGAGGAAAATGTGCAATTAAACGTAACATTTAATTTATTCCTGTTCATTGTTCCAATATATTTCCATTGAAAATTAATTAAACAGTTGTAGACTGTTATAACCAAATTTGTCCCTTATAAATATAATTAAATAATATCTCGATAATAGAAAGAAAAATTTGAAATTAAATACAATCTGAGGATGAAAAATTCGTGAATATGTATCCAACGAATCTCGAAAAATTTTCAAACAGTATAACGGTATATTTAATAATCCACGTACAATCTAGATGGTATTTTATTTCATGAAAATTTACTGCGAAATTGGAGGCATTGGAATAACAGGTAATCAAAGTAATATGCAAAGTGGCACGTGCAACGATAATCAATTACGAACCGCAGTAATTACGCGTGCAAACAAGCTAGTAGAATGTGTCATTGTCGTAACAGGAAAATGGAATTTGGACGCGTATGATCAGACAAGTAGAACAGTTGCGTATCAGATCAGACAAGGCCAGCTGAATAACTGTGCTAGCCCAATAAGTAGGATAGATACATATCTAGACGGGCAAATAGAACACCTCTGTGTCTGGTCCTTCAAGTAGAATGGAATTGAATGTAATCAGACAAGTAGAACAGTATATCACTTGTGACAGAATTCATATCTAGCCAACAAATACACTCGCTATATGTACCTCCCTAGTCATATATGGTGCCTCGAATAATTCGATACATCGATTCGTCGATAATCAAACGTCGATATTTTACGTTTCTAATGCTTTTCCAATTTTCTTTTTAATATCTCTATTATTTCAGGTATTTTATTGGTCAATTAAGGCTGTTCACTTTGATCGTTTTCCTTATTAATAAATTTATTTTCTTCTGTCTTTAACGAAGTAATTAAATTGACTAATTAATTGGAAATTATTTTACATTCTATCATTTGTGACGAATTAATTTTTCATTCGTCTCCGATGATTAAATAATTGGAAATGATCGAGGTGGTCAAGTTGGATGGACCACCCTGTATATTTAGAAATATATAATCTGATATAAAATTAGTAGGAATACACGCGAATGAAATTCAATTCAAACGGTAATCGACAAAGGAGTTCAAAGGATTAAATCCATATCCAATTTGCCAAACGAAAAGGAGAAAGGAAGAGAAAAATCGGGACAGATATATAACAGAAACGCAATTATTATTCCATCAAGCTCTTCAATACCGATCTCCTTGCACGAACACTCTTTGTACAATCGAACGAAACAAACCGGCCGTCAATCTCGTTGTCTGATATCGCATTCTCTTCGCGCGAACATTTCCTAACGCTGTCGACGAATGTTTCCTTCTATTTTTTCCACCGTCGTCGGTGGCCATTGCTCTTCAAACCATTTTCTGTTGCACTGTACTGGCGTTCGAGGAAAGAAGAAATGCAGCAGTGTGTTTGTTAACTATCGATACGTGATCACGTTCTATGTAAATTTCGCAGATGAAATTTTGCGAAGGAAATTTTTACAAAGAATTTACGTAAAAAAAATTTAGTAGAAAAAAATTGCGTAAGGAAAGGTTTGCAGAAAGAAATTTTGCCAAAGAAATTTTGCGGAAATTTTGTCACAGAAATTTTATCAAAGAAATTTTACGAAAATTTTACGGAAATTTTGCGGAGATTTGTGGGAATTTTGCAGAAATTTTGCGGAAATTTTGTCACAGAAATTTTGCGAAACATTTGCGGAAATTTTGTCAAAGAAATTTTGCGGACATTTTGCGGAAAATTTACGGAAATTTTGCCAAAGGAATTTTGCGAAAAAAAAAAGATTCGCGATAAAAATTTTGCGAACGAAATTTGATATCAGTCGGGAGGATGGTGATTTTCTGGATGGCCTGACATAAAAAACAGGAGACAGATTCCACGTGAAATAATTGCACGTCTATTTTTCTCGATGCTCGTTCTGAATCGAACGTCGAAACGGTTTGTTCGATGCTACCCCTTTGGCGTTCCATCGAGTAATGGTCGATAGATTTTGTTACTCGAAAATTGTGGAAAACTTCCATAACACGTGAAGTAATTTTTTAAATGCGTTTTAATATTTCTTTTAGAAAGGAGAAGAGATGAATTACCTATGGAAATTTACATTTTTGAATAGATAAAATATATTTTTTATTTTTCTTATCATTTTTGTTATATTTATCATTCTCTCTTTTTTTCTTTATTTGGAGGTTTTTTACATTTATGATCTTTTTATTATCTTTCGCAATCTAGATAATGTATAATTTATGCAGTTCGCGAACTCATCCGTTGCATTTTTAAATGAAACCTGCGTTCGCGAATTTTAAAAAGCTTCGGGTATTTGAAAGTTTTTTAATCTTTGTAGATATTCAAGAACACAATAACACAGGGAGGGGTATTTTTGAAATAAGAGAAACTGATTTTTTTTTTTTTTTAATTAATTTTGCCACTGCAGAACGGCTATTGTTCCGGAACTTGAAATTTATTAAAAATTTATAAAAATGACGTCTAAGGTTTATTTCGATTACTGAAGATTGTAAAAATTAATCCATATTTCGTCAGCAGAAATATTTTCGACGGAGATAATACACAGTAGAATTTTTCAGGGAGTGCATACGAAACTAACATGCATACATTGGTCCCGAATAAGAAAGAATTCTATATATTCCGGAGTGGTCTTATACAAACTGGGAAACCACGTTCACTTGCCATGATTAAAGCAATTCTGGTTGCTGAATCAAATATGATTCTGTTCCACTTTTCTAGCCGCGTAATTTTCTCGTTATATCGGAAATTTTACTTGTCTGACTAGATACGATCCTCTTCCACTTGCACGAGTATCATAATCATGTACTCTGACGTTTTCAAATATGTAAAACTCTTTCCACCACTTTGTCTCTTCTATGCTGTGTACAATTACTAGTAACGCGCATTGTTTCCCATATTTTCCAATAATAAGATAATTTTTCCAACAATCCACGCAATCGGAAAATTAATTTCCTTCGAAAATTAAATTTCAATGGAAAATCAAATAATCGCACTAAATTTTTTCTCGATTCCACAAACCAGCATAATACATCAGCCTCGTATTTTCAATCCAAAAAATAATTTCTGCGAACTCATTTAAATTGAATTTCCACGAAATTGCTGAGGCTAAATATTTGCATGACGTTTAATTCCTCGGAATTCGTTACAAATATTTTTACCTACGCCTATGAAAGAAAGATCCATTGAGCAATTTCTAAGAATTTTATTAAAATAAAAGAGAAACTTGACGATTTTTCTTATAAAATATTATTCGTGAATTTCATACGATTAATAATTGCCATTTCAAAACAATAATAAATAAAATTCACTGATAAAGAACGGGACTTATTCGAAAAATAAGAACACGTGAGAAAATAAAATTAAAATGAAACGAAAATTTAAAGAATAATATTTTACAAGAAAAATCCTCGATTTCCTAAGATTAATAATTATCATTTCAAGACAATACTAAATAATAATAAATAATAAATAAAATTCCTAAGTAATTATTCAAACAAATAAAGTTTTAAGACCACGCCTTATTCGAAAATTAAAAAAGCGACGAAAAATAAAATTCATCATACGACCAATGCTGAATGGAGTCGATTTTCGACTGGATGACGGGAAGAAGCGCGTTCAATCGTGGAAATTTAAAGACGAAAACTCCTCGGAACACGAGTTACTTTCGTGCTGTCCCTAATTGCGTTAATGGATCGATCACACTTTCCGACCGAATATTAAACGGCGATGACGAACGAAGAAATGGCCCGTTCCCGACGCTTTTAATTAAACGAACGACGGGTCGTAAATTCGACGGGGACAGTGCAGATAATTAAATCTCGAGCAGAGTAACTCGAGGGTAAAAGTCGGAATCGGGCACGCCGGAATCTGGTTTGGTGGATAAGTTCATTTCCAAGGGTCTGCTTTGACGCCAAGCTCCTCTGTACTTGTCCACCATTTTTCGATCATCGATTCCTGCAGACCTGCCATCTTCCCTACCTTACCAGGTCCTCGAATTTGCCAGGGTTTCGAGTCGACTTCTGACACATAACACGACCGAAATTTTCAAGAAATCTAAATTCCGAAGCGAATCAAATTTCGACGTTGAATATTCCTTACTTGACCGCCATTTTTCAATATCAATCGAAATGTAAATTCTCGTGGATCTCAAATTATTTTTTTTAAAAAGGAAAATTTTGAAAATCTTTTATCTCTTCGTTATCTGCTCTTGAAATATGATACAATAATCCCCGTGCATTTTAATGTATTTTAATTTGTTTACAATTATTTTTCGCCTTCTTGTAGGTTAAAAAATGGAAAAAATTCGTCGAGAGAAGTGATATTGAAAGGTTTCCTCCGATATCAAATATTTCCTGCTCTTCTATTATTAACGTTTGATTTTTCAACTATGAATAATTCTACGCCTTTCGTGTATTTTAATCTATTTTTTAACAAAACTCGATTCACGGATTTGCGAGTGTTTCATTAAAAAGGAAATATGTTCGAAAGGTAAAAGATGAAAATGTATTCCTCAAGAAGAATAGTATTAAAAAAATTTGCTCTGATACCCGGCACTCTGACCTCGTCTGCACGCTTTTATGTTTCCCATGCTTCTCTGGCATTTGAAATTATGTAAAAAATTCGCGGTTTTGCGGTCGCTGTTCAAATAATATTCCAAAATTTGAATATACGAGAAGAACCTTGAAAAGAAGGATAAAACAATCTTTTGAAACCTAAATGAATCTTAAATTGCATCGAGCTGCCTCCCGTTTCTCTTTTTTTAATTAAATCCAAAGTAACGAACGTGTTATTAAAACGATATTTCAAAAGTTGAAAGTGTAACAAAGAATTTTTCCAAACAGCAGGCTCGCATCGACCGGTTTCGAATTACATTAATCGATTGAACGTAATATTTCAGGGAACAAAAATAGAAGTTAAAAAATTGATTCCCGTACATGTTAAAATAAATTTTTGAATCGAATGGTATCCATTAAATCATAGTTCTAAATTCTACCTAGCTAATCGAATCAACAATTATCTATATAAAATAATTATTACACCCATCCTTTCGATTCGTATCGTTTGATATGGCGGAAAATATTTGACAAAAAGAGCGAAACGGAAATGCATCACGACGATACGGAAAATATTTTCCAATCGAGAAAATTCGATACCCCGAGCCGGCTGAAATTTTGATCGAAAGTTTCGTTTCAGCTACGATCTCGATTTTTCAATCTGTCATCGATCGTTTCATCGAATTTTCGTTCAGATTGGCTATGATTTCCCGGGAAATTTTTATTTTCCGAGGGAAATTGGAAATCTTTGACTGGACGACTGGTAAGGGTAGCTCTGAGACAGCGGCGTGAAAGGAAATGCAAATAAGGGTTAAGGGAAATCGTGGAATCAGCAAATGACTTGTTGCATCGTTAAGATAGCCTAATCGTCAGAGATCAGACACGATTCCCAGCCATTTGCCAGCGGGCTAATGCTTTTCCCGGGTCCAGACAGGTGATCCATGGCTCGCAAGCGAATCCACTGCATTGCAGGTGCGTGCTGCCGAGCTTCTTCGGACGAAAATAATCCACATGCAAACTCGATTCGGAAAGTAACTCGATTTTGCCCTATACCGAGCACAAAATCAACGAGCACCGGCAATTATTAAATGACCGTGTGGAAATTTTTCTTACATGTATTAACTATTTTTCAGCTATGATAGCAGTGAGATTTTTGAGAGGACATTTTGCTGCTATTTGAGAAATTGAATATTAATATATTTATTAAAATGTCGGTGTTAGTGAATATCAAAATTTTTTACTGATATTACTATTAATAAATGTTGATATTTTTAGTGGAAAAAATATTCTGTTTCTGGAGGAAGATTAAAAATTAATTTCGTATCTTCGAGGTACTGGTAAAGGAAAAATATTTCATTTTTGAAGAAATCAGAAGAAGACAGATTTTATTTTCTACGAAACGTTACTTTCACGAGACTAAATGACAGCAAATGACCCTTATTACGAATCAGAAAGAAAATAAAGCTTGTTTCTCACGAAAAGAAAATGAAACAAATTCCACTTTTCATAAAACATGAAAAAAGCAGATTTTTCTTTTCACGAGATTAAATGACAGTAAACGTCCCTTATTACGAATCCGAAAGAAAACAAATTTTACTTTTGACGAAAAGAGAATGGAAGAAATTTCACCTCGTACTAAATACGAAACAAGCAGATTTTTGTTTCCGCGAAACTAAAACAGAACAAATTTATGTTTCCCGTGAAACAAAAAAGTGCATAAATTCTACTTCTCACGGAACTAAAAAGGTACCATATTCGCTTCTCATGAAACTAAAAAAGAACAAATTTTGCTCTTCAAGAAACAGAAAAAGAAAGAAAAGAAATTTTGCTTCTCACGAAACGAAAAAAGTACAATATTCGCTTCTCACGAAACGAAAAAAGTACAATATTCGCTTCTCACGAATTCAAAAAGGTACAATATTCGCTCCTCACGCAACCCCAAAAAGAATCAAAATTCGCTTTTCACATAATCAAAAACGAAAGAAATAAAAATTCGTTTCTCCCAGAGCCAAGAAAAACCAAACATATTCACAGAAATCATGGCAGGAGAGACTCACTCAAGCATAAACTGTAACGTCATAAAGTCACCGTAACGTCGATTCTACGAACTCGTTAATTATGGTCTCTAATTATCATAGCAGTTTCTAGGACTAGGTCGACGTTGGTGGAAATAAAATTCCCCGCTAACGACGTGATCTCGTCGACTGCACGGTTCCTAAATATTCCAGCAGCGAGACTGAGGTACGAATTCCTTCAATTAGCGGCAAGCAACGAGCGGCTATGAACGATACAATTTCATTTCCTCCAATTTCCTAAACAGAACGAACAAACCTGGCTCTCCCTCGTTCGCGGCTGCGAGTTAGTAACGATCGAGTTTCATCTCTAATTTCGTAATTCGCATCGAGTTCGTTCGATGGCCTGTTACGATTTGTTTGTCCATCGACCAGCCATATTTGCTGGCGAAAGCTGCCAATAGCATTCAGATGTTTGGACACGTGAATTGCGCTTTTAATCCTTTCGCGATGCGAGATATTGAGCTACTTATACGTGCCCTGAATCACGGATTTTCGATCTTCCTCGATATGGTAACAAGCATAAATTAGATATTAAAATTTTACAGGATATTAACAAGTTGCCATTTTGCGATTAAATATTTATTTTATTTTATTTTACCGTATTAAAGAAAGAGATCGAGAATCTGGATTAAATAGCCAAGTACCGTATTTTATTATATGTTACATAATTATTATATTTGCGTTTAAAAAATTCTCACGGTACGCCTAAAAATTTGTGCAACATATTGATTGCTTTAATAAGACTACTATAATAATATTTCATTTGTGCATCTAGTTTCCTCTATTTCTACGAAATTATTTAATCCTGAAAGGATAGTCGAGAAGCTTTTATTAATATATTACTGTAAAACTAATGTAAGTACTTTCATATGTACATTAACATAGATTGTTAATGTAAATATTCACCTATTTTCATTTGGATGTTAAACAATTTATTTTTCAAAGTATATTTCCAATTTCTAGAGAAGAATAATTATTCTAAATCACGGTAAACTGGAAAAAATGGTTAGGTTAAATTAGAATTAAAATAATTATATAAAATATATATAAAATATAAAATATATATAAAAT
>NW_016909145.1:2547-47943 GCF_001483705.2 Eufriesea mexicana | reverse complement strand
TAAAATCACATAAATTATAAAATATATATAAAATAACTTTCTATCGTAGCTCACAATTGATTATCTAAAAAAAAAATAAATAAATTCGAATATCGCAATAAGTATCACAAGATCATCAATATGATAGATCTCAATAGTGATAGTAGAGTTCGAAACCGCTTTGAAAATTCACTTCTGGTGGTTAAAAATTCCGAAGATCGATTCAAACGGACCACCCAACTTTCCCCGAGACCGGTTTCGCGAGATCCGCCTACGAGCTGCCTTAAGCGACGTTTCATCGATCTAGCAGCGCGCGATTGCCTCGATCATTGATTGATGGACCGTCGAGCAACGGTTGATTGATGGCGGCCGGCATTTCGCCAGAGTCTCTGTATCATTTCGACGTCCGGTAACTTCTGCGCGGTTTCAGACGCGAGATACGCCGATTAATGTTCTTTTTCCCGGTGATACAGCGGCAGATTTATCGGCTGCGTGGATCCTTCGCGCGAAAAATCGCGTGGTCGTCGAAATCCCGAAAACCGCCGCGCGGCCATTGCAATTGCAACGCATAGAGCGTTGTGGGACCCCATCGATGAATTTTTCGCGAGAATTTTCGCATTGTCGAGAATTGATGGTGGATACCTTCGGGTTATTCGGGGATTAGGTTACGTGAATTTAAAATACGTCGATATTCGGATTATTCAAATTCTTATTATTGTTGAAATTTATTATCCTCGTATGCAGCTTTGTGAGATCCCATCGATGAATTTTTTGCGGGAATTTTCGCGTTGCCGAGGATTCGTGGTGGGTTGCTTTGGGTTATTGGAGGATTGAGTTAGGTGAATTTGAAATATGTAGCTTTGTGAGATCCTGCCGATGAATTTTTCGCGAGAACTTTCGCGTTGTCGAGGATTGGTGGTGAATTTGAAGTATGCAGCTCTGTATTTTCCTCTGAGAAGAAAATGCCTCGTAGCTACTTTGTATTTCCTTTGGGAAGAAGATGCTTCATATCTTTATATTCTTTGTCTCTTTTTTTTCTACTCCAAAGTCCTTTTGGCATATTCATTACTGATTTTTAAAATATTATTAATATTGTTTATTACATTTTTCATGAGTTTTCCATGTACAGTGGTTTGTTGTACTTGATAGTAACAGTTTTGTAGGTGATAGTAATTGATAATAGTAAACTTTCTGGAATTTTGAATATCCCTAAAATAAAAGAAAATAAAAAGGAAGCAATAATATATTTTTAATGCAATATATTATTTTTCTGAAGAGGAATTTTTCCGAATACGATACATCGTACCATTAAAAATTCTGGGATACCTAGATCGAGGAATTTCGGAGGTGATGCGAAATTCTGAAAATGAGTGGAATAGAGCCTATTCAGTTAGAAAGTAGAACAAGTATACTCGTAACGCTGTCTATGCAAACAAGTAGAATAGGTCCGCGTTTGGGCGAGCGGGTAGGAGCATGCGAGGACCGGCAGAGTAGGACTGTAGCTAACTGGGCAACCAGAATGGATGGTGCTGTATAGGGTCGGACAAGTGGGATAATTTCGCATCACGTTCGACATGGCCTGAAATAGATATATGTCTCCATAGACAAGTAGGGTGGCTCTGTACTCCTACCAACCATGCAAAATTTCAATGCTTTCTCACGGTGTACATAAACTAATTATTATAATTTTGTAGTACTTTTGCACTCCAAAAATTATAATACATTTCCTGCTTATTTTCTACAGCATACGATATACCTTTCACGCAACAAAAAGGTAGATATAATTTTAAATTATTTAAAAAAGAAAACATTAAGATTCGATAACTTTGACTAAATCCTGATTTAAAGAAAATAACTTCAGGATTAAACAGTCAAGTATTTCCTACTTCAAAAATCTCCACAGTACACTGCTCGAAAACTCCTTCCTCACCCCATCATTCCCACTATCCCGCAGCACGATAAAATTCCCCAATCCCATCTCACGTCGCGCCAATAAACAAACTCGAGCAACCGGGTCTCAAGAAATATATCCCAAGGTACCGAATAATCCAGCCCCCAAGTGCTTCCGCAAACCCTGTGCGACTACACAACCACTGAAAAACACCTCGACGAGCCCGTTACTCTCCATCGCCGAATACCCAAAGAACCAAATTAAAACGACCGCGCCCCGCCCTCTGGAACCCCCGGCAAAACCCGAGCCACCCCCGCGGGCAAAAAGCACCCCGGCCGAAACACTAACAGCCAAACCAGATTTAGCGACACGATTCGTTAGTGGACGTAAAAACGGGAGACAGAGGAAGTTTAATTGCATTGCGTGTAACCGAGACGATGAAACCATTAAACAGGGGGCGCCGTGTTCGCGTGCTTGAGGACGTAACGCTGCGAGCCAGTGGTATAAGCACGGCATTAACGCGACACGTGTTACGCGTACGGTAGAGCAGGCCGCGTTAGCCCGGCGATCGTAATACCTCGTCACCTGTTATTTATTATGCCTGTAACACGCCCGTAAGGCGATACGTTCTCCGTGGGGGCACGCGTGGCAACGACGAGGCAGGGAATAAAGGGTGTTCTCAACGGAACGCGTAGGAGCGTCGTAAAACCAACGGCTGACGACTTTCAGCCGGCAATAAGCGACGAATAAAGATGGTTATTGTTCGTGGCTGACGCGCGAGAACGGGATACCAGAATCAACGCCCCTTTCAAACGGTCCCGCGTCATGCACGCCGAGGAATTGCGCTTGCTAGCAAGGCGTGTTACGTGTGTCTCGCGCCGTGTTACTGCGAATTTCACGATTGAATCTCGCGAACCGGGATGATTATTCGTTATCTCCGTGTTTTACAGTTCGGGTGGTTGGTTTTTATTTCGGTTTTGAATTTCTCCGTGATTTATTTCCTATCGCTCTCGCGTAATCTATTTTTCCCATAATTTTTGGGGGGGTTTTCAGTGAAGAAATGAAAAACGAAAGAATTTCGAATAGCTGAGATAACTTTTCGTTTTGCATGGACTTGCTGTACAAAAATGTGCAGGTTATTTTTTAGTTTAAATATTGATGTTACAAAACAATTACAATTACACGCGATAAATTAATTGGGAAAAATTAATTAAAATTTTGGGACTAAAATGAGCTCTATAATAAATACTTAATATAACAAAATGAAAATAGTAGAGAAGAATAAATACCCTCCTACTAATTTTTAATTCATTTCCCTATTTTACTAATTACAAATTTACTACTGAGGAGGACTGAGAATTATAATTCCACGCGATAAATTAATCGGGGAAAGTGACTAAAATTCTGGGACTACGATGAATTCTGTAATAAATGATTAGTATCACGGAAATAAAATACAGTATAGAAGAAATATTTGAAATACACGATTGTATATTCGAGTACCTGTCATAAATACTCTGCTGCTGATTCTTAATTTGTTCCTCCATTTAACTAATTAAAAGTTAATTTCGTTTTCACGTTCGCGTTAATCGCGACGAATATGAGGGAAGAATTTATTCCCGAAGATAAAACGTGGAATACAACTGTGGATGATCGTAAATCGGTGTGTGCTTGCTCGATCAAGTAGAACGAACGAGCATTTGTGAGGCAGTCTGACTAATTAAGCAAAACGAAGCAGTGCACCGATAAGCAGTTTCGTTTTAAGTTCAACAGAGCGTTTTCAGCTGCGATACCGTATCTAGACGGACAAGTAGCACAGGTACACTTGTATACAGGCAAGTAGAAGAGGTCAACATCTGTGCAAGTAGAGCGGTAATGTACCGACAGGCGAGGAGAATAATCCCGTATCGAGTCAGACACGGTCCGTACTACCTGACCTGGCACGATAGTCTCGCATGGGGTCCCATGACGTCGCAGCATCCGCAAACAGAATATTCGCAAACCACGACGTGTAAGTAGAACGTGTCTACGTGCTTTGACGAGCAAATATCAAGCATCGTCGAATTTAATACCTGCACGATTATTTGAATTTTCATTTAATTCACTGATTCCTATTTTAATTTTATATCGACATTTAATACTCGTCGTAGAATTTTTTTAATTTTACCTTTTGCGAATCTAAAAGGGAGAATAAAATTAGAAGGTAGAGAATAAGATTTCTGAAGTATGGTATCATGGAATTTATTACTTGGACGATGATTTCCGAATTATCGTTTAATACCGATTACTGAATTTTATTTTTAATATTAATATCGAGGATTCGTCACAGAATTTTTTGAATTTTGCCTTCTGTGGCTCAGAAATGGAAGAATTAAAATAAGAAATAGAGAATATACAGATATAGTAGAGATATAAAGTCTCTCAGAATTTATTATTTGCAAGATTGTTTGCATTTTTATCTCTACTTTGATACCGTAGATTCATCATCGAGACTTTTCTACTTTATTTTTCTATATTCAAAAAAGGAAGAATTGCATGAAACGGAACCAATAAATAATAGTTCATTTTATAAGAGATACACAATAATTCACGAGTCTACATTTTGAAAGCGAAATATCTAAAAAAAAATACACTATAATCTTTTTTAGAAATGGGAAACCATCGATTCAACTATATTGTAAACGTATTTTTACGACGCAATTGGCTTGATTTTTTATTTACCATTTATAAATCCTCAAATACCCAATTTACCGATTAGAAAATGGCAATAAAGTATCGATACTCTGTAAAACCAAAATGATTCATCGAACCACGAGTGCTGCGCGTTCAAGAAAACGTATTCATTCTTCGTTAATCACAAACACACGTTCGTCGAAACAAATGAAACAATTAAATCCCTGCGCATAAAGCAAGTCAATTCCACCTAACCGTGTACAAGTAGTACGAATCAGTGCGCGATCAGGCGGCGAGTAAAAAATTCTGTTTCCCTGTTGCGAACGTAATAATTTATAGAGGCGGACTGCCGTCGAACGAGTGCCGTCATATATCGTAACATGCTCGAAAAATCACCGCGAAAAGACGACCGATCGGCTCTCCCCAAAAAAAGGACGAAAAATAAAAAAAAAAAGAAATAAAAAAAATATAAAAAGGAAAAAATAAAAATCCCACTTTTCGTCGTATTACAAACGATCCACGGTGTAAAGTTTAATGCCTCGACGAAACAAAAGCGTGGAAGGCCCGCTGTTGGTTCGAGTTTACTGCCTCCAGTTGCGAAACGTCGCGTTATGAAGTTTGCGGTCGCTTTCAGCCAACGACGAGACAGAATCTCTCTGTTCGGGGAAAACTCAGCGTCCGCGGACCCATCGCGCGTAATTTCGCTTCTCCTTAACAGCGGATCCCAGCTCCACCCAAATGGACAAGTAAAAAGGCGAGAAACTCTCTTTTTCCCTCGCAAAGTCCCTATCTTTTGTCTCATTCGATAAGCGCATCAGTATCCTATGCTCTTGAAATTCGTTAGTACCTGTAGCTCAGGGATCGACGTGTTGTTATAGCAACGAGTATTTCGAATACTAAAATCTCTTTATTGCGGTGTTTCGCGTTTCACATTCGTAGAGTAGACGTTTTATATCGGAGTGAGGCGAAATCGAGTGGAAAATATGGGATTGCGATAAACCCTGCCAGGTATAATCGACCAAGCTCTTGATTCTTAATGGATGCACTCAGATTATGCTTTCGACTCGATAAAAACAATCCTCGTTTGCCACGAAGTGGAGAAATGCACACCACCGAGTAAGCCTATCTAGCTAATCAGAATAGCAAGTTTCTGACATCCTTGACTCCAATTATAAAATCTTCCAGGAACCATCCACGAATATCTCACACTATCTATCAAAAAAATGATATTTCAAAGTCGAAAAATGAAAGGGAAAAGAATAAAAAGAATAAGAATAAGTAAACCTTTGAAAAATCCAAAGTATCTGCAGTAACGCTAGGCTAGCAGTGACATTACCGCGGAAACAGCGATTCCCTCTGCGAGTAGCTGAAAATAAAAAAGAGAAAAAATAATAAAAATGTAAAGGGAAGAGCAGTTGCGCGAATACGAGGCTAAAAGTTACACTCGTAGACCAGGCGTGGAGAAAGAACGATTCTCCTGTGTAACCATAATGACACGGTGTTCCCTCAGAAAGCTGGGCTGGGAGCGTGGGATGCAGTCGGTAACCGGAGCCCTCTCGTTGGCCTTCTTCCTGGGCTTGATTTACAGGAGCGCCTCTCTCTATCATCCGCAACGACGGAGCATGTTACACGTGAAGAATCAACGGGGTGGCAAGCTGAAAGAGAAGAAGACCGCGGCCAAGCCACCGAGGCAACCGTGGGTGGATCTCAGCCCTCTAGGAAGTCGTCCTGTCAGGATGTTGATGCTGGCCGCCGGAGCAGCCGGTTTCGGCCTTTATACGCCTGCCTTTTACATCGTGAGTACCCTAATTACCGTACGAGGCATCGCCTCTGGCCTCAAGGAGGTGTATCCAGATCAAGGAGATGCGATGTTCCTTCGCTCGCATGCGTTTCCAGATACGTCATCCGTTTCCGTGTCCTCTCGTAATAGTAAATTACTCCTTGCTTCCTGCAAGGGTAATCTTCCGTTTGCGTGCTCAGTGGGAGCTAGGTGATCGAGGTGCCAATTATCGGGACGTTTCCGTGTTTCGTGACAGCAAGGTTCAGGACAAAGAGGTAATCGGACTGCCAATTGCCAAGATTCTTTTGTCTTATATCCTTGTGAACATTGGAAACGCGGTGATAATTGAATCGCTGATCACTGTGGTTCTTTGCTAATCTGTGTAGGTGAGAATGTCGAAGATAAAGGGATAATTAGGTTACTAATCGCTGGCATTCTTCCCTATTGAGGTGATCATGGCGACAGTCGCAGGAATTCATTTGCTTTTCGTGGATTCCATGAATTGGACTTACCAATTTTCAAAAACTGTCTGCTTTATATTTTAGTAGACATCCATGACGGAGTACTGGGATTTTCTTCTTCGTCGTTGACGTTTGTAAAGACGTCTTTGTCTACCTAAACATAAATATGGAAACGTTCAGTACAGAGAGCCAATTGACATGTCATAGGTGATAATAGAGATATGAAATAATAGAATAGATGTGAATAAAAATAATTGAGTAATCAACAGTGCGCAAGAGTTGACAGGGATTATATGAAGTTCATTCGAAACTGCAGGCTACAATCATAGATATACGAGAATTGGCTAGAGTTAAATTAACAAGAGTCTTGGTCTCTAACCGATCACTGGTTCGCCAGGTTCGGCCATGCTGAGGCCAAATCGCAAAACTGCCAGGAACACGCGTATTTCTCGACAACAGCAATCAGAGAACGTGCCACAGTTGGCAACTTCATCCTCGAGTGAAGTTTCGACAAAGTTAACCGGTTTACACGCTCATAATCGTGGTTCACCCGGCCTCTGTGCGTCCTGTCCCAACTCCTACACGCGTACACGCGTCAGTTAGTATTTCAGACTCCACAGGAGTTTCGTGGATGTTCCTACTGCGGTATTCCATAGGTGGATGATGTTTTCGGAGGTTGAAAATCGCTGGGAACATAAATTCAATCTGTAATAAATAAATTAGAAACTTCCTACGCGATCGTGTCGAGACGAAGAATAATACTTACATTAGGTTCCAGTTTTACCTATTTAGACTTACAATTAGGTTCAGCGAATGATCTTTTTATTGTAATTAATCTTCCTTCATCGTGACACTCGTATTTGACTCCTACGTTAGCTCTTTGGACCTAGAAGTGAGTTTCACGAATGATTCGTTTCATCCGAGTTAGCAGGAGTGTGCTTCTGAAGATGATTCGTTGGAGATGAAAAGTTCATCAATCAACAAAGTTGATTGAGAGCCACGTGCTGGTCAGCTGTACACTAGCCTCATCACCTGAAAGCACAGACTAGTACTATATTTTATATACTCCTTTGTGGACAGACAGACTAACTTGCTAGTGAAAGGATCAAAGGATAGTTGTCTTAACTGTCCAAACATTGTAGCACCTGTAGGAACTATATTCCTGTTCTACGAGGCACCAGAGTCTTGGACTAACCTCCAAACTCTCTCAAACATCATACAACAATAAATCCTGCGACTCCAATTTCCATCTACAATCATGAATCCTGTAACTCTAACCTTAAACGACTTCAAGATAGATATCTAAAATTCTTTTTCTCACAATAACTCCATCTACAAGCATAAATCCAATTCGACTCGAAGATGGACACCCAAAATCCTCTCTTTCTCACAATTACTCCATCTGCAAACAGACCTTTGCTATAAAACCGGCCTGAATCGATTCGTAATAACGTCGTTGTTCCTAACACCTTCTTCTATCTGAACCTTCCCTCCCTCTATCCGTCAAACTTCTCCGGAGACTATCAATCATCCCCGTGAACTTTCCATCCACTGACCACTTATCCACGCCACTTTGGACCTTTTCCTCCCGTGGCAATCAGCTAATGAAACACATCGGTTCCAGGCTGTCCAGGGCCACAAAGATGGTTTGGAGTTCAGCGCCCTGGTGCTTCTGCAGACTTGCTTGGGCTTGGCAGCGGCACTCGGCTGCGCGGCTTGGGGAGTCGTTACGGCCAGACCATCTGCCCAGTGCTTGGTGTCCAGACAATACCTCTGCCAGGCAGCGCTGCTCGGAGTTGGTCAGTATACAACGTTAACCGTGGCCTAGCGAGGTTAGCGAGGAGATCGCGGAAGAACGTCTCGCGATTGGAAGAGTTGAGCTCGAATGACTCAATGCTGCGAATGATTCGTCGAAGGGCGGCTTTGTAGCAGAGCAGAATTTTCGTGCAGAATGTCGAAATCCTCCTGACCTACCCTTATCGTTCGTCATGTCGGAAGACAGGGGTAGGTCAGGATTGGAATACAGTTTCTGGCGATTATTACAGTTGGAAGACGAAGAGTAATTCATCAGAGATTAACATCTCAAGATCCCGATTCCGATAGAGATTTCAGGAAACGTGGAAAGCTTCCATATGTAACTAACCGACATAAATTGATCGGAAATTTAACGAGTCGAATCCAGCGAACACTTTGACAGGAGACAGGTGGTGCCGTAAAATTAATCTCGTCATAAAATAATATCGATTTCGAAATTAGGCATTTTATTGGTAATAGTAATCGGAATTTCTTTCGAAAAAGTGTCTGTATGACAGCTCTCTGCAGCCGATATTATCGACATTTCTGACCGCGAGCTGCCCTGGCTAACTCGGTCGATGCTCGGATGACGTCTAACACTGGCACTCGCTACGTTATTCGTGAGAGGACAAAGCTCCGTTTCGTCAACCTTTCGTCGACTTCGTCAACGCTAATTTCGGTGCGAGAAACGAAAGCTAAAGTCAGAGATCGTCAGTCCCCGTTAATTCCTCGCTGATCGAGCATACTTACCGAGCACCCAGTATGCAGAGAAGGGGTTGGCCGCGGTAAGCACGGTCAGCGTGGCGTGTGTTATGCTTTCGCCCAGAAGGTTCGTCGGCCGGAGGTTTCTAAACGTGCAGCACCCATTCAGTCGCGGGGTAGACTCACCCCCGTCCCTCTGCGGCGCTGCACGCGGTTGTGTGCCGCCCTTTTGAAGCGGCCAGGGCTCTTCGAGTGTCAGTCGCATACACGTCTTTGCCCCTCATTCAGTCGGCTTACCCTCGGCTCGAGTTCTCGACACAAAGTATTTTCCATTCTGTCCCGCAGCACCACCCCCGCCAGGCGTCGCCACCCCTTCTGTCTTCTTTTCCCTCGTTTCGCAGAGAAAGCTGTCGCTTCGTTTCTCGTCGCAGAGAGAGAAGGAAACCTTCCTTCTCTTCCTTTCTCTCTCCATGTTTCTCTTTTCCACACCGTGGAGACAAATATCGTTTCAGAGAGAGAGGGAGAGAAAAGTTTGCTCTCTCTTTCTTTCTCTCTTTACCTCGTTTTGAGGGTCTTCTTTCCTTTTTCCTCGCTTTGGAGATCCTCCTGTCTCTCTTCTCCTCTCTCTTCGTTCCTCTTTTCCTAGCTTTGGAGATAAATATCGTTCCAAAGAGAGAGAGAGAGGAGGAAGCATCCCCTCTCTTTCTCTCTCTTCGTTCCTTTTTTCCTCGCTTTGGAGATCTTTCTCCTCCCCTCACCCCTCCCTCTCTCCCTCTCACTATTCGTTTCTCATTTCCTAGTTTCGAAGACGAATATCGCTGCAAAGAGAGAGAGAGATAGGGGCCGGGGGAATCGTTAATGGGGTTGCTCTGGACAGAGGAAGCGCATTTAAAGCGTGACGCTAAGCCGAGCCAGCGCTTCCAGCGATTTCGTTACCCCAGAAGAAACTAATCAACCGGTACTCGAGCTTCCACAGGACAGAAGGAGGATCGTGGATGTTTGGTACAGAGGAATATTTCTGTCTGTCTTCGATCCGCCGTTCTAATTGGCCGGGTGACTGTGGGGTGGAGGAAAAAAAGGGGTAAGTCGAGGTCGAGGTTCTTTGGTGCTCGATTCTGCTGCCTGGTTGGCTCCCTTTGCCATGGTTTTCCGTTTTTGCGTTAGTAAATCAGCTTTTCTCTTCATCGACTGGATCACTCGTGTTAGGTGTTTCAAGCGGATTTTTCTCCCCTATTTTCCACCCATCGATTATCTCTTGTGTACGTCCAACATTTGTTCAATTGCAGGAATGATTGATTACAGGTGCTTCTAAAATGTTATATCACGTCCTGCGAGGAAATAAAAGATTGAAATTAGCATATTTCGAAATTACAACAAATATCGAGCTCTTTGGTATGTTACGAATCTGACTAGCAATTTACAAATCTGGGAATGAAAATATTCGCGATCTATTTTTTAAAAGACCGATAATACATTTAAAATTTTGTAGAATTTTGTACCTCCTTGAAGGAACATACTATTGCAAAATATATCACAGAAATAGGATAAAAATATATCAAACAGGTATTCTCCATAAATATATGAAACCTCGAATATAAATCAAAGAACAAGAATCAAGCTTTTAACCAACATAGTTGAGCTTTTTGATCCAATTTTCCTGTGATTTCTCCAGCCGGAAAATTCCTCGTAACGTAAAGAATTGCAATCAACCATTTTTTAAAAATTCGACTGCGTGTCAATGATCTACCATGCAAAATTCAATTGTTCGCGCGAAATCCAATCTCGTTGAATCCTTCAATCCGACCTCCCTCATTGACAACTCGAAACAGCCCAGAAATTCGAAGCACTTTCCGAAAGAGAAAACCGTGCAAACTTTGGAGGATCCTTCTGCTCCCAATCTGCGATACAAAATTGAAGGAACGAGACACGAATCGCGAGCTTTGTTCGTCGAATCTTCCATTCGGTTATCGAAGAGGGAGCAGCCACGATCGTGGAATCGGCGGAGGGTGTCGGAGGAACGCGGAATATTTCATCGCGACTACGCGCTGGAACGTGAAATTTTAATCCCACGCAGCGCGAACAGGCGATCGAGGGATCGGATCTCGTCCGGGATCGAGATCGTTTCGAGGAATCCGAGGGCCGCGAGGAGATGAGGCGACCCTGATCTCACGGGTTTAGGGGCGAGTCGCGGGAGTAGGACGATTGGAGCAATTCGAGTCGACCGTCCATTTTAATGGGAAACCATATCGATCGTGGAATATGTTTTTTCTTTTTATTCTCGCCGAGCTGGAATATCGTTGCTTGTTATCCGTAAACGACGATTATCGTTGTATGTTCTGTGGAGTGGTCTAATGGATAAATAGATTGCTACAGAGGCAAGAAACGATCGAAGAGAGTCTGTATCGGGGACAATATTTCTCTCAGATGTAGCTTGGAAATTATTGCGAGTATTTTTGAGTCCTGTGTCTACTAAAATCCCTCGAATATTTTCAAGAAATTATCCCTTAAATATTTTGAGCAAAGAAGAGGGACGAGTGATTGAGATAAGATTATTTTCATCTGCAACCTGTGAAGGAATTTTCTTATTTTTATTATTAATTTAATTTTTCCGACCTCTTGATTTTCCAAAGAAACTGTTAAATTGATATTTCTAGTAGTGGAGAAGTAGAATTATTATATTTCAATTTGCTAGTGTAAAATTCAGATTATTAATTTAATTTCTTAAATTTCTTCATTTTCTGGATAAGGTATTAAATTAATTTTTAACAACGATGAAATGGAACTATTACATTTCAGTTTGCCAATTTGAAACGCAGATATTAATTTGCTAGAAATGCAGATTAATATTTCTGAAGATTTAAGGAACAACAGAGAACAGAATTTTTGTTATTAGGAAAAAACACGTATTTGTGGAGGCCATAAAGGAGGTAGAGAAAAAGACTGGTTGGATGACGGCTGTTTTAATAAAGAGGCAACCTGCTGTGGCCAAATTTTTTACAGTTATTGCCGAGGTTACAGCTCCTCGTAATCTTAAAGCCCAGATGCGTCTCGCGAAGACATAGTCTGTGGAATATACTACTCGCCAAAAATTTGGAGTCACTTTCCTGGTTCTACTTGAACCGAATATTCTGCCAAAATTAGCATTAATTTAAAATTCACACTTTTAGAAAAATATTTTTTACGTAAACGAAAATTCTTAATTAAATTTTTCTTAATGTTTTATTTCTACGAAACACGATAATTTTTGCCTCTTGATTAGTGTACACAATAGCATACGTAGTGTAGGACTATTAATATTAGGAAACATAAATTCACCCTATATAACACGACTGCAAAATTCCAAGCTAATTGATCCCTACCTGATAGTTTCGAATTTACTTCAAATATTTACTCAAAATTCTTTTCAATTCGAAGCAAAATTCCTATAGATATGAAGTTTCATTTTCATTTTTCAATTTTAAAAATTAAAATCGATGCTGGGATTCCAAACTTTTTGTCTCTACTGTACTCACACTCAAGATTACAGGAAAAATGCAAAGACGCGAAAAATTTGGTTCCTCCTCAATTCATTTGATCTAGAACGATGTTTTAACAAATAATTCCTGATCAAACCATGTAAATATTTGACGGTTGATCAGCAACGTCGTAAAACGATGGCTTGATATATTCACCTGGCATACATAAATTTCATGACGGCCCCGCAAAGACAATCACGTGGAACATTAAACAGAACATACTCAATTAACGGCCAATGTAAATTTGCGCACTATATTCCCTGTAGATTCATCGATCATGTCGCAACATCGCGACAGATTCGATTAGAGAACAGCATCTAAATCCTCCCAAATTACACTGTTTATCCAGTCTGGAACAAAAATCGACTATAAAGTACTCCATGTAAAGTTAAATTAATCAAACTACATATTCACACCCTCAAAAAATCCAACCCTTTAACCCACCCCTTAAATTTAATCCAATTCGTAAATTTTATTCACAACCGAGACCAAACGCGCGTACGCCAAAAACTACGCACCTCAAAGTTATCACCCCATTCTAACCAACTAACCAAATATCCCATCGAATCGATATTCATTACCAAAAATAAAAAAAAAATACAGAAACATCGATTAAACGCACGCGGTGCCAAAATGATACTATTCCCAGGTCGCGAAAGTCTCGCAAACTGAACGCAATGACCAGGTGCGAAATAAACAACCCTTGGACCACCGTCGACACATTCGTCGATCCTTACAGTTGACCACGATCGAACGAAATATCGTCACCCCAACTTCGATCCTCGAAGCCTGCCGAATTAACCAGCCCGATCGATCGAAATCACCGCGGCCATAAAGGAGGCATTAAGAAAGATCAGCTGGATAAAACCCGAACGAAATACAACGATGGGATAATATCAACGCAAATATCGTCCACTGGCGAAAATAAAACCCGATAAACCGGACTGGAAGCCGAGCTAATTCCTGGACGAGCGCGCAGCGCGTCCGCCGGCGGGAACAAGGGATGAAACGCGGGGTGGCAGCAGGAAAAATTCCGTGAAACGTAACTCGTAATCAGCGGAGGACCGTATTTTCAGTCGACGACCCTAACACGAACGCGCGTGTTCACGCACACGCACCCGGCGTCGCTTTTCCGACGAAAGGGGTGGCTGACAAGCGCGAGCTAAATATACAAGCGCGACCAGCAAGGGTTCCAGCCCCCAAAAAGCGGCTTATCCCGACGCTGTCGCTGTTGGATCGAGTTCGTTGCCAGCGTCGCTATTCAACCACGACAGATGAACTATACGACGAAAAGAATTTGCAATTTCCTCTGAGGTCTGACGGGGCGGCCGAGCCTCGCCGCGTTTTCATCCCCCTTTGCAGCGGGTCCTGTCGAGAAGCGTGGGAATTCGTCGGGTTGTTATGACGGTTCAACGTTTCGCGTGGTTTCGCAGATGTTGCTTCGGGGCCAGGGCGAAGGAAATGGAATTGGTGTTCGATTTCGTTTGGCAAAGGGATGAGTAAGAGAGTTTTAAATTGTAGGCAAAGAGGCAGTGGAAGTTTGAAGATGTTAGAACGAGAATCGTAGGGGTTCGGTTTCGTTTCACGAAGAGAGAAGAGAATTTTAAAGTGTAAATAACATATAGGAAACTGGAGGGAAAAGAAATGAAAAAGTAGGAAGAGATAAAAATACACATAATGGTTAAAAATAGGGGATACAGACACGTTTGCAGTAAGAAATTTTAAATTTCACGTGATAAGGGAGGAGGAGATTAAAAGATGCGAAAAAGTGAAGTTGGATAGGTTGAAAGTAGGGGTGGTTTGGACGTACTAAATTCGAGTCAAATTTCATTTGCTAAAAACAGAAGATAATTTTAAAATGTAAATAAAATATATGAAACTGGGGGAGAAAAGATTAAAAGATAGAAAAAGATAAAGTAACATGTGGTGGTTAAAAATATGGAAAATTTTAGAAGCGTTAGAGTGATAAGGGTTGATAAAAAGAATTAGTATTCAATTTCTACTTTAGTTATTTGAAAAAGACAATTCCAAATTGGAAGAAAAAGAAAAGAAGATGAAATGATTGAAAATAGGGTGGTTGGGACCAACATAAATCGGTGACGAGCTTCGTTCGATTATAATTTATTCCGGAATTATTAAAACGATAAAAATTCAGAATCTTGTTTAAAATTATTTATTTTTCCTTGAAAAATCTCTTGAAAAATCCAGATCGCAATAAAATTTTTTTCACGAGAAGACCAAGTGAGAGACTCAAACAATTATCTAACCAAAGGAATAGGGGTTAGGGGTCCACGACGGGCGCCATTGCGTCGCACGTCGTCACCACGCCGCCATCATCTTCATCTCCCATCTTCAGTTCCATCATCATTGTCTCACCCAGCTTTTTCACCATCGTTTCACGCGTCTCATTATCTCGTCTCGTTTGCTCAACCCTCCAAGCTTCCAAGCGGATCAAAATCGCTCCAGAACAATTGTCACATCCTAGTCCGTCTCTAACCCTTGACCCGTTCCACATCCGATTCTCCAATTCCTTCCTTTCCGTGCAAATAACACGTGTTGGCCCGAGGGAAAAAATTGAATTACGCGGTATTTCGTTCACGCTCTTTCCGCCATGGGAATATCGATGGAATATCGAGATGCGCACACGTTCGTCTCGTGAAATGTCCAATGAAGTAATGCCGATTACTAACCTGGTTACGATATTACTCTTCGTTCGTATTCTAAACCCTTAAGGGTAGACTTTCGTGTAAGAGATTCAAAAAATTCAATCTTGCAAAATAATGAAGACTCCAAAAAGATATTTTCCTAGCATTTTATAGAATAAAAACGAATCTTTATACCTAACTTCCTCGCAAAATTTTTAATCCAGAAATGCCAAAATCCACTGCCAAATCTTATTTGAATTCGCTAATTAAAAGGATCCTCTTGGTGCAAAGAGTGCGGATTAAAGTAACTCCCAGCGTAGCAAAATTTCTGATATTTTAAATAATTTTCTGCTCTTCGTCTTTCGGAGTTAATCGACTTGACATACGGAAGCTCGTATCTCTCTGGCCCAAAAGCTTTCCGCTCGTTTCACGTAAAGTCTATTACCCGCGCAATGTGGAACAAAGGAGTTAAGGGATGATATCAATATTCGACGCGTCGATCACGGAAGAGGTATCGCGATATCGAGCAGTGGAGGCTTAGCCTGATCGGCGTTTCGATGCTTTATTTCCGGCCAGTGCTAATGACCGGTGCACAGGTAAGAGGATTACGGAATAAAACCAGCCACGATGCGCCGCAAGCATCCATTGGACTTCCTGATACGTGGATGGCAATCTTAAAAGTTCCCGTCGTAAACGTGCCGCCAGGTGTATACACGGGCATTAACGTGCCGTTTCTACCAGAGGCTTTCGTGGATTTAATTGGCGTTGTAACGTTAAGCCAGACCTGTGACGTGAATCACAGCTGGCTGGATTAAGTGTGACTAGCGTCAGTATTATTTGCGATGGAATTTAAGAGCTCGTGTACTTCGCGTGAGAGTTTTAAGTAAGAGCCCCGCAAGAGTTTTAAGTAAGAGGTTTAACTCGTTTTAATAAGTCGGTTATCGCGATTAAAACTACGATAAGCTTGCGTAGTTTAATACCCCACGTGCGAGAGAAAGCTCCCCTTTAGATTTCAGATGTGACTCTTTGTATGGGAAAAATGTATGATACTAATCTCTGAAAAAGCGAATTAAATATTTTTTCAAGGATACCACGAAAATTCTTAAAGTGGAATTCTAAAAATTGAATATTACAAGTGGGAAATTAAAGAATATAATTTTTTTTAGAAATGGAAATATTTAGAAATTTAAGTATTTAAATGTTTAAATATTATTATAAAATTTAAGGAAATGGAATATATTTTGACACGTTATTCGTTTTTCAGCCATAGCTCAGGTGGCGTTGGGCAGCGTGCAGGGCTACCACGGTCTGGTTCTGGCTTCCGGTTTGTATGGTGCGTCCCTCGGCGGCGCCCTTTACTCCCTAAAAATGCTGGCCCTCGAAAGGCTGAGGGCGAGACACTTTGCACGCTCCTGGGCACTCGTGCAGGCTGCGGAAGCTTTACCTATTCTTCTCGGAGTTCCTCTTACTGGTAAATCGCGTTCCTTTGTAGATTAAAAATAGAAACTTACATGTTCCCTTCATTGACAATTACACTTTTCATTAAATAACGAAGTGAAAAGAAGGATATTTTTTAATAAATTACATCCAAATGAAATTAAACTCTTTGGACGTATCTCTGTTCATCCCCATACTCTGTGTCTACACCTATAAAAATGATGGACAGTGAGATACACTATAACGAGTGCATATTACTTAGAAAATGAGACGTGACTTAAGTATTGCTTGATCGCATGAGAACCCCTGCCCTGTTTAATATTTCTCTCGGCATAAAAATAATAAAAAATAAGCATACAAAATTATATCAAACCCTTAAGGAAAACAGTTCACTGTATCTTAAATAGAAAACAATCAGCAGAACTTTACTGTACGAATCTGATACGTTGGCTCGATATACTGTATGAATCTGATAAGTTGGCAGGCTCGAGGAACACTTGTCTGATTGGCCATAGTATAACAAGTCCATCTTCTCCGATACAAGCAAACAAAACAAGAGAACCAGTGGGATAGAAAACTTACCCTTTTACCCCTATATCTCATCTCAAGTGCCAACTTACTAGCCTCGTTTTCAATTGAACCTAACCTATACGTCACAATTCTCAAACAAAGTACCGTGATCCTCAGACACATAGAATTTAATAGAAAAATAACTTTTCTCGAGAAAGAGAGTACAAATGACTACCACTAACCTCAAATTACAGGTTACATGAACGATAACAGCCCAAGGGTGGGTTACTACGCGTGCACGTTAAGTTCCTTGTGCGGTGCAGCGTTGCTCTTCCTGGTGGGCTGGGGTCGCCAGCCGGCGTCTCCGCTTCTTCCTGGTTCACACCTTTCAAACGTGAGCATCCCGCCACCGTGTGCCTGTCCTCCGCCTCCAAGGCCAAGGCTGCCCAAGTCTCAGTCGCTGCACGTGCCCCTGGACGTGGAGGAGAATCTTCGCGATAGGGACATGGAGAGGATGCACACTGCCGAACACTACTACCAGCCGCAATTCTACGGCCCTCTGAGACCCAGCAAGAGCGTTCCAGAGGGTCTGAGCCATCAGGACTCGTACAGAAGTCGGCCGAGACGGCACAGGGACGTGACGGTGATAGAGCAGATCACAACTAGCGTTTAACGAGTAGAAACGTTGGAAGATGTGAAGGAAAAGGGGATGAATACGTTTGGACTGACGTTGAATGATTGTTGGAGACTGTTGAGACGATGGTCAAGCTTGGAGCTGTGATGGAGACTTGGGATTATTGGCAGTTGTTGATTGTTTGTTGTTTTAGCTCATGCCTGGCTAAGTCATCAAGCTCTTTCAGGATTTTGTGACATGCTTTGGGATACTCTCAAGGTGTAGATAATCTTCTGACAATCTTGTCATTTGGAAATAATTTTGTAAAAATTTCCTAATCCTCTAGATAAGAATTCTTTAACCTATATTCTCTGACTCTAATAAAGAATTCTTTAGAATTTTTTCCTAAACTTTTGGGTTCTGTGTAACACCTAGGGATTCCAAACTTCTAACTAGAGGGGTAATTAGCTGAACAAGATTTACAGAAACTGAATTAGTTTTCAAGTTCCTTTGTTAAGTTCCTTGTCGAGTTGCTGTCCATGAAGCAATCTGGTTTAGCCAGGCCTGTTTTAAGTGGTTGAACGAGATTCGAGTAAAGAAGATATTGTTGAGGATGTAATTGTCGCGGAGTCTTTGATCATTATTTGCGTGAATCCGTACGTGATCTTCTTGGATCCCTTTGGGGTGAAGAAGAAGGAAGACTCGCAACAGTTTGCCTCGAAAACTGTAATCTGAGACAATGAGGGACTTTACGGTGGAGAAGGATCTTTACGACTGCGGTGAATCCGGGATTGTACCGTTTTCTGTGTGATTCAAGAATCGCGGGGTGGGAAGTACGTTTTCCTTTCTCTGAATTTTTGACATCCTTTTATGGAGCTTCTGGTACATTATAGTATAGGGTTTAAGTGCTCTAGAGAGTGACTCTTTTGGCGTTTTAAAAATTACCGTGGTAGTAACGTAGATTGCGTTTAATTAAATTTTAATGTTGATTTTAAGTCACTGAGAACCGGGTTTGAACCTATAGCTGGTCCAAAATCAATCATCGATGAAAATCCTTTCATCACGCTTTTATCCAGCTTTCGCAAATTAAAAAATTTTTATTATTAAATTAATTGTGTCTAGAATACGTTAACTTATAAGGAGCCAAATTTTCCAAGTTCCACCGTGACACGACATGCCATGACGAAATTCCTAAAGTTCCAATTCATTTTATTATCGCTAAACGCTTCATTTACTTTCAAACCAGGACACTCGCGTCTCTGTGCAATCTAGACTATAAAGTCTCAGGAAACTCGCATCGACACTCAACGCGAAAACTATCACTAAAAAGAAACCTTTTCTCAACGCTTCGAATAGCTCCAAAAATTCCGCCACGTGTATTTCAATTAACATACCCACGTACTCTAACCTCTTCCGCTCGCCAACAAACGAAAACCACCAATTGTATACAGTATATACGCCAGTAAACGCCAGAAGCGCGATTCTCTAAACCACTTACCCCCACCCTTCCTTCCGTTCCCGAGTTCACACGAATCCCGTGGCCGAAAACAAACGAGCCAAATGGTTCCAAATGTTTCGAATATTCATTATATCCAACCCCTCGATAGCCGTGAATTTGCACGCGAAACCGCGCGGAAATACGAGCCCTCGTTGCTCTTTAAAGTCCGCAATTATCGGCCGGTGGGTGGGAGGGCGAATTGAGAGAGTGGGGGTAATCTACCCCCACCACGCGCCGGTTCAGTTAATCGGGACGATCTTTCGTGCGCGCAATATCCGTGAACAATACGAGGGCTATTATCGCGACGGTGTCCGCGGGATACTCGACGAGCGCCGCGGCTGACATCGAAAATCTCGTTGTCATCGGAAATTCTATTCAGCCGGATCGCTGGTCCGGCCGATTGGCAGATGCCAGGCCAACGATGCGTGTCGACAACGCGATGGTCCGCGTTGCAAGATCGTCGAGACCAGCTACGTCCCCATCTCCCGGCCATTCGATTTTCGAGTTTACGTCGATTAAGCCGCGGCGACCGTGCAAGTGGACGCCGGTCACCGGAAACGGACCGGGTTCCACCGAACGCGACGGATCATGGAGGGGGAACTCGCAGCGCCTTCCTTCCGGAATTTTCACAGGGATGGAGCTTTACGAAAGAAATTTTTATCGAATTCTTGAAAGAATTTTTTGTTGAGCCTGAAGCAGGGGAAATTTTATAAATTATAGAGAACAGAAGTTTTATCGAATTTTTGTCCAGTTCTTAAAAAGAATTCGAATTGTTGTCGAAATACAGGAAAAGGCGATAGAAGGTGGATTTTTAAGTACAGTTAACGTTTTTGGATATTTATCGAAGTGTTAAAGGATTTATTTATTAATCGAAAGTTAATCGTCGAATGAATACAGAAATTTTTAAAAAGTTAGAATTTTTAATTGACTTTGTTGCAAATGTTTCGACTCTAATATTTACATCGTTGTTTATATAGAGGAAAAATGAAATAAGTAGTTAATTGTTATCAAATTAATACATTTATTGATTATTCGCGGAAAGCTCTATTCATAATTATATAATACTATAATTTGAATTATTAAGGTTCGATTGCATGAATGGATAATCTATCGTTGCCTGATAGCTCGATGCATAATGCACTTATCGAATGAACGATATAATATAATTATCCTGACGTTATGAAGGTTGAAATGAAATGAATAATGCGTCGATTAAGTAAATAGAGATTATTTCGTTATATTACTTTTTAAGTTACCATTCCCGAATTATGAAATTAAATGGAAATCCAAAGAAGGCACTTCGAGTTCCTCTGAAAAACGAAAATACGCCCAATTTTATCTAGAACAGATAACACTGTTGACTCGAAAACGCGAGATGAGCGTGAATGTTAATCAAAACGACTAGCAGAATCAAACGTGAATGAGAAGAGAGATTATGAGTGTTCAGGGAAACGAATCTTAAAATGTTACTGCACCATGAAGAAGTTTTATGCCTCTCACCTGTTGACGGTGGAAAGCGAGATGGTGTTACGACGTATGTAAATGGAATTTATATAGTCTATCTGATCTATAATTGAAGTATCAAAGTAAGTTAGGGAAATACTTATTCGTGTTGATGATTTCTTAGTTACAATGTTACTGCGAGGGAAGTGTCCATCTGTTCTGCACTTCGTCCCTTAATCCGATCTTCAACCACCCCTTTGTGCATTTCGTTTCGACTCCCAATAATTTCCACCAGCTTCTTCATACTCCAAAAAATATCTCATTCCCCTAAAATTGTCTCGTGCCCAAAATTTCGAATATTTCTGTAACACTGAACACGTGTACTTCGAACCTATTTATATTTCCTATTTTTTGCGTCGTTCGTTGTTTAGAAAACACCGAGTCGGTGCAAATGGATCGGTACTTCCCTCCCGTGTGTGTTCACAAAATAACATTTAGAGACTTAAAAGACAGAAGAGCGAGGGGGCTAAAAGGAGAAGGGGGAAGAGAGATGGAGAATAATCGGACGAGAAAGATGGAGTTCGCAGAGAGAAAGATTATATAGAAAATGGAGCTGGCCTCCAGGATCGCCACACGAATCATTAGAGACTTTGCTTACGTTTTAATATACACTGTGTAGAAACCTCGGAAGTTAAGTACAACTTAGGGACAATTAAATGTACGCATACGATATTAACGATATTAACGAAAAATCAAAATGGCACGCTCGTGTTACGAGCGAATTACGCCGACGAGTCTTCTGTATAATTCGTGTATGATATATCCGAAAGCTCAATTATCGTCTCCTGTTAGAGGGATCGTTGTTCCCTTTCGAATTTCTAAGTAAGATGAGAAAAAGTACAGAAGAGGAATAGACTTTACGGAAGGAAGCTTTGAAAAGGAAAATTGTACAGCCCGTAACAACAAGTTATTATACCCGTAGCTCACTAAACTTTTCATTCAGATTCTCGTAGATACGTAAAAACGCTATTAAAACGTAACTTTGATCTAAGGATCCACGACGAAGAATCGAGACGCGTTAAGTCAATATCGATCTTAGGCTGGTGTCTCTCACTCTTTCGTTTTAACACCGAACCTGCCACGACCTGTAGACGGTAAAACGAAGGAAGAAGAACATACAGAGGAACAGAATAAGGAGAAATATTAAAAAATTCGTAATACGCAATTTTTAGTCAAAAATTTAGAAACAATTATCTAGACTGTGGTATGGTTGGTGTTAACAGCGACGAATGCCAATATTTTACCTGTCAATCAGTATATGTTGTCTCAAAATTTCTGTTTGGAGGCTACGTAATATTGTAAAAATCCTACTGTGCCAAAGAGGAAGATTTAAGGGTGAGTGACCGAGGTCAGGGGTTGCTGATTTGCCCAATTTTCTTATGAAAACTAAATTAAAACCAGCCTTTGATTCACCGTTCTAAATCTTCTCGAAATTTTCCAAATTTTCAACGAGATTAATTCTGAAATTGATTTTGTACCAAGTCAGAAGCATTTGACTTTATTCTTGCAATTAATACCCCAAAAATTGTCTTCGCTGAATCGGTTCAATCCCTAAAGGAACGTGAGAAAACGTACATTTGGTACAAATACTTGAAGAGAATTATCACAGCAACCCACTGTACCAGCTCACTGACACCAGTCGAAGATTCCAACGTTCTATTCCTACTAGCTCTTAATTAAGACTCATCTCGAAGACTTTGATACAGCAATCGAGTCACCGAACGGTAAAGTGATTAGTACCTGAATATTAAGTGTTCTAGGTTTACGCGACTATCAAACCACGCGAGCATCGTTTGTCCATGGCGAATGAGAGGAATGAAAACGTAGGGTTGTTCTTCTCCACGCGATTAGGCTTCGCTGTGCGTTCTCCGAGGCTTCAGAAAACGATCAACGAGGCGAAAGGATGCCATAAGAACGATCGCCGGGTCGAGTGTGCCAGACTCGACTGTACAAACGATTCGCCGCGCCAGATGGCGCGCCCGGCGCGCGACGCCATTTTGTCACTTCCGCTTCTTGCTGTCGCTCCACGCGCTTAAATCGCTGTCAAAGACTTTTCTCGAAAGTTGCCTCGTTAGTTGGACTCCGCTGCGTATCGAGGAACTGGAAAATATTTCCCACGACTAACAGGGTGTAACGATCCGGAAAATCAAACCGTAAACTGTCGCTGATGTTCCGAAGGCTTGAATCGTTCCGCTCGAATTTCATTTGTAAATTTCGATGACACGGAAGTTCCGTGCGGCTTGTTCGCTGTACTTCGCGTTTTGGAGAATTCTTGGATCGGAAAATCGTAGGTTGTAGAACGGGATGCAATTTTCTGTCCTCATGTTTTCGAAAGTGCTCGAGATTTTTAAGCAGAGTGGACTCCCGGATAACGCGGCGAAAATATTGCGAGTGTTGTTTCATGTAATGCGACCTCGGGTTCTGTTTAACCAGTTGGAACTACGCGATGAATTTCTGAAATTGGTTTTTTGGTTAAATTTATGCGAGATAAAGCAGAAGTTTGCGAGATACTCGAAAGTATATCAGCACTCGAGAATATCGTAATTAATATTGCGTTAAATAAATTACCCATGAAGTTTAAGTAACGAAACGTATTTGATGACTAGGGTGAATGAAAACCTCGAAAATCTAAACATTTTCAAAAATCTTTAATAGATTCGAGGTTTAATAGATCTCGCTCTCGGAAAATATTTCGAGATAAAGTTGTTGTTCACGTGCGTTAATAATAAATATATTTTGTTACATAAGTATGCTATTTATCTAAAAGAAACTTTTCTGATTAGTAAATCATGGCGAACAGAAATTGGTACAGTGATAGACATTCGAACGTGTTACTTTGTATTCTTCGTAGTATACGAGAGGAATCCTCGTACAATACGATTTCCTATAACACGAATTCGTACGACGTGTAAGACATTAATCGCGTTATACGGGAGTCTAGTGTATAGAATTCCGTGTGTTTGTAAACCTAACATAGACTGATCGTAAGGCGAATTTCGACGAGGAAATTCTGTTTTTGAAAGGAGATGAAAGCATCGTGACTCGTCGAAGAACAAAACGAATGGAATTTATCGCGGACTATAATCGCTACTTATTAGAGGAAAATGATGAAAAATTAGACGAAAATGAAGTAATTAATAAGCGTCAACGGCGTGAAGGATTAACGAGACGTTTAGAAACGTATCCTAAGTTTCTAATAAATTCCTAAAGTTCCAATTCATTTTATTATCGCTAAACGCTTCATTTACTTTCAAACCAGGACACTCGCGTCTCTGTGCAATCTAGACTATAAAGTCTCAGGAAACTCGCATCGACACTCAACGCGAAAACTATCACTAAAAAGAAACCTTTTCTCAACGCTTCGAATAGCTCCAAAAATTCCGCCACGTGTATTTCAATTAACATACCCACGTACTCTAACCTCTTCCGCTCGCCAACAAACGAAAACCACCAATTGTATACAGTATATACGCCAGTAAACGCCAGAAGCGCGATTCTCTAAACCACTTACCCCCACCCTTCCTTCCGTTCCCGAGTTCACACGAATCCCGTGGCCGAAAACAAACGAGCCAAATGGTTCCAAATGTTTCGAATATTCATTATATCCAACCCCTCGATAGCCGTGAATTTGCACGCGAAACCGCGCGGAAATACGAGCCCTCGTTGCTCTTTAAAGTCCGCAATTATCGGCCGGTGGGTGGGAGGGCGAATTGAGAGAGTGGGGGTAATCTACCCCCACCACGCGCCGGTTCAGTTAATCGGGACGATCTTTCGTGCGCGCAATATCCGTGAACAATACGAGGGCTATTATCGCGACGGTGTCCGCGGGATACTCGACGAGCGCCGCGGCTGACATCGAAAATCTCGTTGTCATCGGAAATTCTATTCAGCCGGATCGCTGGTCCGGCCGATTGGCAGATGCCAGGCCAACGATGCGTGTCGACAACGCGATGGTCCGCGTTGCAAGATCGTCGAGACCAGCTACGTCCCCATCTCCCGGCCATTCGATTTTCGAGTTTACGTCGATTAAGCCGCGGCGACCGTGCAAGTGGACGCCGGTCACCGGAAACGGACCGGGTTCCACCGAACGCGACGGATCATGGAGGGGGAACTCGCAGCGCCTTCCTTCCGGAATTTTCACAGGGATGGAGCTTTACGAAAGAAATTTTTATCGAATTCTTGAAAGAATTTTTTGTTGAGCCTGAAGCAGGGGAAATTTTATAAATTATAGAGAACAGAAGTTTTATCGAATTTTTGTCCAGTTCTTGAAAAGAATTCGAATTGTTGTCGAAATACAGGAAAAGGCGATAGAAGGTGGATTTTTAAGTACAGTTAACGTTTTTGGATATTTATCGAAGTGTTAAAGGATTTATTTATTAATCGAAAGTTAATCGTCGAATGAATACAGAAATTTTTAAAAAGTTAGAATTTTTAATTGACTTTGTTGCAAATGTTTCGACTCTAATATTTACATCGTTGTTTATATAGAGGAAAAATGAAATAAGTAGTTAATTGTTATCAAATTAATACATTTATTGATTATTCGCGGAAAGCTCTATTCATAATTATATAATACTATAATTTGAATTATTAAGGTTCGATTGCATGAATGGATAATCTATCGTTGCCTGATAGCTCGATGCATAATGCACTTATCGAATGAACGATATAATATAATTATCCTGACGTTATGAAGGTTGAAATGAAATGAATAATGCGTCGATTAAGTAAATAGAGATTATTTCGTTATATTACTTTTTAAGTTACCATTCCCGAATTATGAAATTAAATGGAAATCCAAAGAAGGCACTTCGAGTTCCTCTGAAAAACGAAAATACGCCCAATTTTATCTAGAACAGATAACACTGTTGACTCGAAAACGCGAGATGAGCGTGAATGTTAATCAAAACGACTAGCAGAATCAAACGTGAATGAGAAGAGAGATTATGAGTGTTCAGGGAAACGAATCTTAAAATGTTACTGCACCATGAAGAAGTTTTATGCCTCTCACCTGTTGACGGTGGAAAGCGAGATGGTGTTACGACGTATGTAAATGGAATTTATATAGTCTATCTGATCTATAATTGAAGTATCAAAGTAAGTTAGGGAAATACTTATTCGTGTTGATGATTTCTTAGTTACAATGTTACTGCGAGGGAAGTGTCCATCTGTTCTGCACTTCGTCCCTTAATCCGATCTTCAACCACCCCTTTGTGCATTTCGTTTCGACTCCCAATAATTTCCACCAGCTTCTTCATACTCCAAAAAATATCTCATTCCCCTAAAATTGTCTCGTGCCCAAAATTTCGAATATTTCTGTAACACTGAACACGTGTACTTCGAACCTATTTATATTTCCTATTTTTTGCGTCGTTCGTTGTTTAGAAAACACCGAGTCGGTGCAAATGGATCGGTACTTCCCTCCCGTGTGTGTTCACAAAATAACATTTAGAGACTTAAAAGACAGAAGAGCGAGGGGGCTAAAAGGAGAAGGGGGAAGAGAGATGGAGAATAATCGGACGAGAAAGATGGAGTTCGCAGAGAGAAAGATTATATAGAAAATGGAGCTGGCCTCCAGGATCGCCACACGAATCATTAGAGACTTTGCTTACGTTTTAATATACACTGTGTAGAAACCTCGGAAGTTAAGTACAACTTAGGGACAATTAAATGTACGCATACGATATTAACGATATTAACGAAAAATCAAAATGGCACGCTCGTGTTACGAGCGAATTACGCCGACGAGTCTTCTGTATAATTCGTGTATGATATATCCGAAAGCTCAATTATCGTCTCCTGTTAGAGGGATCGTTGTTCCCTTTCGAATTTCTAAGTAAGATGAGAAAAAGTACAGAAGAGGAATAGACTTTACGGAAGGAAGCTTTGAAAAGGAAAATTGTACAGCCCGTAACAACAAGTTATTATACCCGTAGCTCACTAAACTTTTCATTCAGATTCTCGTAGATACGTAAAAACGCTATTAAAACGTAACTTTGATCTAAGGATCCACGACGAAGAATCGAGACGCGTTAAGTCAATATCGATCTTAGGCTGGTGTCTCTCACTCTTTCGTTTTAACACCGAACCTGCCACGACCTGTAGACGGTAAAACGAAGGAAGAAGAACATACAGAGGAACAGAATAAGGAGAAATATTAAAAAATTCGTAATACGCAATTTTTAGTCAAAAATTTAGAAACAATTATCTAGACTGTGGTATGGTTGGTGTTAACAGCGACGAATGCCAATATTTTACATGTCAATCAGTATATGTTGTCTCAAAATTTCTGTTTGGAGGCTACGTAATATTGTAAAAATCCTACTGTGCCAAAGAGGAAGATTTAAGGGTGAGTGACCGAGGTCAGGGGTTGCTGATTTGCCCAATTTTCTTATGAAAACTAAATTAAAACCAGCCTTTGATTCACCGTTCTAAATCTTCTCGAAATTTTCCAAATTTTCAACGAGATTAATTCTGAAATTGATTTTGTACCAAGTCAGAAGCATTTGACTTTATTCTTGCAATTAATACCCCAAAAATTGTCTTCGCTGAATCGGTTCAATCCCTAAAGGAACGTGAGAAAACGTACATTTGGTACAAATACTTGAAGAGAATTATCACAGCAACCCACTGTACCAGCTCACTGACACCAGTCGAAGATTCCAACGTTCTATTCCTACTAGCTCTTAATTAAGACTCATCTCGAAGACTTTGATACAGCAATCGAGTCACCGAACGGTAAAGTGATTAGTACCTGAATATTAAGTGTTCTAGGTTTACGCGACTATCAAACCACGCGAGCATCGTTTGTCCATGGCGAATGAGAGGAATGAAAACGTAGGGTTGTTCTTCTCCACGCGATTAGGCTTCGCTGTGCGTTCTCCGAGGCTTCAGAAAACGATCAACGAGGCGAAAGGATGCCATAAGAACGATCGCCGGGTCGAGTGTGCCAGACTCGACTGTACAAACGATTCGCCGCGCCAGATGGCGCGCCCGGCGCGCGACGCCATTTTGTCACTTCCGCTTCTTGCTGTCGCTCCACGCGCTTAAATCGCTGTCAAAGACTTTTCTCGAAAGTTGCCTCGTTAGTTGGACTCCGCTGCGTATCGAGGAACTGGAAAATATTTCCCACGACTAACAGGGTGTAACGATCCGGAAAATCAAACCGTAAACTGTCGCTGATGTTCCGAAGGCTTGAATCGTTCCGCTCGAATTTCATTTGTAAATTTCGATGACACGGAAGTTCCGTGCGGCTTGTTCGCTGTACTTCGCGTTTTGGAGAATTCTTGGATCGGAAAATCGTAGGTTGTAGAACGGGATGCAATTTTCTGTCCTCATGTTTTCGAAAGTGCTCGAGATTTTTAAGCAGAGTGGACTCCCGGATAACGCGGCGAAAATATTGCGAGTGTTGTTTCATGTAATGCGACCTCGGGTTCTGTTTAACCAGTTGGAACTACGCGATGAATTTCTGAAATTGGTTTTTTGGTTAAATTTATGCGAGATAAAGCAGAAGTTTGCGAGATACTCGAAAGTATATCAGCACTCGAGAATATCGTAATTAATATTGCGTTAAATAAATTACCCATGAAGTTTAAGTAACGAAACGTATTTGATGACTAGGGTGAATGAAAACCTCGAAAATCTAAACATTTTCAAAAATCTTTAATAGATTCGAGGTTTAATAGATCTCGCTCTCGGAAAATATTTCGAGATAAAGTTGTTGTTCACGTGCGTTAATAATAAATATATTTTGTTACATAAGTATGCTATTTATCTAAAAGAAACTTTTCTGATTAGTAAATCATGGCGAACAGAAATTGGTACAGTGATAGACATTCGAACGTGTTACTTTGTATTCTTCGTAGTATACGAGAGGAATCCTCGTACAATACGATTTCCTATAACACGAATTCGTACGACGTGTAAGACATTAATCGCGTTATACGGGAGTCTAGTGTATAGAATTCCGTGTGTTTGTAAACCTAACATAGACTGATCGTAAGGCGAATTTCGACGAGGAAATTCTGTTTTTGAAAGGAGATGAAAGCATCGTGACTCGTCGAAGCACAAAACGAATGGAATTTATCGCGGACTATAATCGCTACTTATTAGAGAAAAATGATGAAAAATTAGACGAAAATGAAGTAATTAATAAGCGTCAACGGCGTGAAGCATTAACGAGACGTTTAGAAACGTATCCTAAGTTTCTAGTGTACGAAGTTTCGTCAAGTTGCACGAACGATATGCGAAATTCGTCGCGTACGAAGGATGTATCCTCCTTTTCGATGATCCTGCCACGATCCTTCCACGATCCATCCACGATCCATCCACGATCCATCCACGATCCATCCACGATCCATCCACGATCCTTCCACGACCCATCCACGACCCATCTACGATCCTTCCACGATCCTTCCACGATTCTTCCACGATCCTTCCATAATCCATCCACGATCCTTTCCTCCCCTCTGAAATGTTCAAGTTTTTTCTGTGGTGAATTATTTGTATACTGCCAATTTTTATAGAACACCGTTCGCATAATAATTCTTCGACACAGTTGTATCTTCGTGAACGATCAAGCGTTTTAAGTGTATATTATCCGAGTGTAGAAAAAGCGAATTACGCGAATTAAGTGAGAATTCACCCGTCGTAGGTTTAATTATCTTTATCGGACACTTCGTCACGTGTTTTTTCGATGATCTATTATATTCTGGTCGAATCGCGACGAACTTTGGATGCAAAATCGAAGATGCGAATTTGGAGATCTAAATAAGATTCATTTGCACGAGAATCATTCTTTTATTTATTTATATATTACCGACAAATGCGAGAAGCTTTTTAAAGATAATTGAAAATATATAATTAAAGATAAATGAATTTTAAATGAATTTTCCCAAACTGCATAATTAAAAAAAAAAATATTGTTTGAAATAATTGTGTCGAATTTTTATAGCAGATGCTTTCTTTTTATGTCTTATACTTTTGAGTCTTTACTAAACCTTGCTTAACTTCGAAGAAAATAATTATTTTGTGGTAAATATACCAATATTATTTTCTAATAATTATTTTTCCAGTAATTACTAAACTGTATTAAATATATAAAAAATAAAAAATATAAAAGAAGTGTATTAGAAATTATTAATTTGTTGCATTATGAATTTATATTTAATGATGAATAATTTCCGTGGAAACATTGAGTTTGCATCTTCGATTACGATTTAACGATGAACACGAATCAAAGGGACACAAATACGAGGAAGCAAGATCCAAAGATACTTTTCGAGAATCATCGTACTATAGTTCTACTCTCACGATTACCCCAGAGTACCAAACCCACGACTGTCTCGAGTGTTTCTTTCTACACCCGTAGCTTTCTACCCACGAGCAGAACGTAGACAGATCATGTAATTGGAACAGTCCTTTTCTAATCTTCACGATCCACCGAATTCGATCCAACCACGCGAACCCGTGGAGAATCGGACGTTTTCGAAGAACGATCTCGAACGTGAAATCGAGCTTCTGCCAAACGTACAAACCTTGAAAACGTTGCGAGGACATAGACACCAGGTTTTTCCATTTCTATTCGTGTATCGTTTCCGTTCAGTAACTAGTAAATGTACGCTTAAACGAGAAAAGACAGAAGAAAAGACGAAAGGAAGAAGAGAAAGCTGTGGGCGCGAAGCGAGGCTACGACAACCGAGTAGACATCAAACGATTTTCGACGCGGCTTTCGCGAAAAATCGTGAGAGATTACGAAAAATCACGAGAAATCACAAAACATTCCGGAAAAACCCGAGAAATCGCGAAAAATTAACAGAAATCGCAGAAAATTGGGAGAAATCGCAAAAAATTGGCAGAAATCGTAGAAAATTGGCAGAAATTGTAGAAAATTAGCAGAAATCACTGAAAATTGGCAAAAATCGCAGAAAATTGGGAGAAATTGTAGGAATAATGGGAGAAATCGCAAAAAATTGAAAAAATCGCAGAGAATTGGGAAAAATCGCAAACAATTGGGAAAAATCTCAGAAAATTGGGAGAACTCAGAAAATATTAAAAAGAATCGCAAAAATTCACGAGGGATCACAAAAAATCGAGAGAGACCACAAAAAATTGGAAAAATCGCGAAAAATTGGGATATATCGTGAATAATCCGGATAAATCGCGAAAAATCGAGACATACCGCGAGAAATTGAAACATATCGCGAAAGATCGCTGTCGAAGAGTGTCCAAGGGAACTTTTATTCGAACCAAAAGTTTATCGAGTGATACGAGGCTGAAATTTAACCGAAAGTATTTGCACAATCGTGATAGACTTCGAGGCGGGAAGTCGCTTTCGACATCGACCATCCCCGAAACTCTGTTCGTTGATGTATCTCGAGGAATTCTCTGACAACGTGTTCCATACATACACACATACACATACACACATGAATGAACACATGCACAGAGGAACACGCTAACACAATCATAAAGACACACGTACACACCTAAATAAAATATACTACTTGATTCTTGTGAAAGCTTCTTGTAAAACGACATTTACGAAAATCGTAATTTCTTTACTTTTTAAACCAGATGATGGAAGAGATGCGAGAAAGAGAGAGCGAGCGAGAGAGAGAGAGAGAAAGAGAGAGAGAGAGAGAGAGAAACAAGTTAGAGATGCGAGAAAGAGAGAGCGAGCGAGAGAGAGAGAGAGAAAGAGAGAGAGAGAGAGAGAGAGAGAAACAAGCAAGGTCTCCCTTTACGAAGCGTTGAGCATTTTGTAAAAGTTTTATAAATAGTTCTATGTAGTTGAACAGCTGGACCAATAAAATGTATATCCGATTGTACGCGTCAATTATTTTTACTCGTATTCCGCCTTTCCTTCTCCTGCTACCTACATCAGGACATCGTTACGAAGCTCTCGGCTTTGCGTCGCTTTCCAAAGAGAAATCAACAGAAAACGATGCCAATTACCGACTGACCATGCATCCAGACACTGCACGTAGGACCACAACCAACCAACCTCCATTACATTTGCCCCAGACCCTAAATTGTTTCCTGTTTCCTCGCCTATCTATCTAGCCTGAAACACGTAGCACTCAGCGCGTCACAGCTTCGCGAAACGACGTCTACACTGGTCCATTGAAAGCCTATCGATTACCATCAATTACTAGAACATTTACGCGTCCACACCGTGGTTCGAAGATTGAAAATTACTTAATCACGGTTACCTCTACTACTGGAAAAATAATTTTGACCATACGCGATAACGCTGTAAGTTTGGTCCAAGGGAGAAGTGCGAAAAATAATTTAGTAATGAAAGAAGAAATCGGGAATTAAATCTGAGTATACCTCGACGGACTACCGCGCAGCTCTCAGCTTGGCATCGTTTGCCAAAGATGAATTATCTTGGAAAATCTATAGATACTTTGATAGAATTCGTGGAAGCAAGTTTGGAAAGATTCATTTTTGACAAACGATGCCAATTACCAGGTCTCACCACGTGGAGGTGGCTACGCATCGAGACCCATGCCTAAATAGAAAATATATTAGGAGATATGATACAAAACAAGGTACAAAATATCATAGAAAATATAGAACGAAACAAGTTACAAAATGAAATCCAAAATGCATAATAAAAAAAAAATACAAAAGATAAAATAAAATGTATTGCGAAATAGAATCGGAAATAAATTGGAAAATTTAATTAAAAAAGAAATACAGAATATGTTGCAAAATAAATTTAAAAAAAAATAAATCATGAATTCGATTCACAAAATGAATTACAAAAGGCAATACAGTGTACCCTATAAAATAAAATACAACATATATTGCAAAGGAAATAAAATTTTATATGGAGAATTAGATATTTAATTATTTAATTAAATAATTAATTATTTCATTATTAATTATAATTATAACTATATAAATAAATTACATTAATTAATTAATTATTTAATTATGGTAGGTACATAAGATTATTTTGCAATGAAATAGGAAATTTTTACGTCACACGCGTTACCACTTATGGCATTTTAAAAGTCGCAAAAATAGTGGAAAAAACGGATAAAAGCACCCGAGAGTATCAAATATTAAAGGGGGATTCTTTTAAGAGAGACTTTTAAATACCAAACGTGATATATTGAATTTAGAAGGATTTGGTTCGACGAATTGTCGATTGTGCACAAATATGCACAATAAAAGTGCATAAATATGCACAGTAAAAGTGTACAAATATGCACAATAAAAGTGCATAAATATGCACAGTAAAAGTGCATAAATATGCACAGTAAAAGTGCACAAATGTGCAAAAATACGATATTCCTGCAAAACATAACGAAACAAAGTAGCGAGCATAGTGACAAAAATAATATTAAAAATAATATTAAAAATGATGATGTCCTATTGCTGAAAATCCTAATTAACAATTGGGATTAGGGACAGCTAAGGTGTTGGGGTGACTCTACTTTTTAATTAATAAAGAAAATAAAAAAAAAAAAAAAATAAAAAAATGAAATGGGAAAACTGTGAGAAATTCCAAAATCAAAGCAACACCTCTAACAATTTAAAACCATTCGAATTGTTACTTTGATTTTGGAAACTTCTGCAAAGGGAATGCTTTCTTGTACTTGTATTCCGTAAAAATCGCGTGAAATAACTATGACGATGAACGAAATGAACGAGTAAAAATTTCTAAATTTCTATTTAAAATAGAAATTAGAAATGTCTTCAATCGAGATTCTAATACGCGATGTACAAGAAAGTCCTAGCCTGATACAACAAATATATCACAGAAATATATATTGCACGAGTGCTATTGTACACTAGTACATTAGCACTCGTGATCACTATGCTCGCTACGAAAATAATAAAATACAACCAGTCACCCGTGTCGTTTCGGACCATTCGTCCTACGACATGATGGGTAACCAGAGGAATCGCAAACATGCGACTCACCGATCGTTGAACGATCGCCATCTCCATATGAAAGCAGCTCTGGACTGACTGTCGCCTTAGTCCTGGCATCAGCGTCGCTGTACCCTTGCCATGTCGTCAATGCTGCGATATCAACATTGGTCGTAATTCCTTCTTCTTTACTTGAAACACTTTCACAACACACTCGCGATGTCGCGGACGCGTTTAAATATCGGCCGATATCGACGAAAAATATCGCGCGAGAACATGTACGAGCGCAAACGATTTAGAATTATGGTTATAATTTAATAGTGATAAAAATATTTAATGTCCACTAACACTAATAAAATTTTAAAAATTAAACACAAAATATTTACTTCAGTATTAGAGAGATAATTAGAGATAAAAAATAAATGAAATAATCAAATGAATAATAATTAATTAATTAATTAAATAAATTATTAAAATTGAAAAATAAATAGTTAATTTAAATAAATAATTGAAGTTAATAGTTAGTAGATAAATTAAATAAATTATTATAAGTGAAAAATAGACAAATAAGTTAATTTAGGTGGTTCGAGTTTAGATGTTCACGTTATGACGGCCGCCGAGCAAATGTTATGTCCTTTGACCGTCAATGCCTATATGAACCGAGGGTACCCTTGCTCGAGGTCAAACGGAAATTCACTAACACAACCGATTTTCCAAAGATTCGCGAACCCATTACAATAGTTTTTACATAGTTTATTGCAAATATACGCTTCGTACAATTTGCCAATAACAATATATATAGTATATTACATATGTACAATTATTTTTTAATATAAAATTGCTATTTATTTCCTCGTAAGAATAGTGTTTAACATATTAGTTTCTAAAACAACTCCTTAAACTAAAAAAATCCGAATAGTGGCTAAATATGATATTAACCAAGGGGAACCCTTATACCCCATACCTATCAGCCATCCCAAAACAAACTAAAATTCGCGTTTATAACAAATTCTCTAAATGTATAAACTTACATACAGATTATACATCTAATGATGCTTCCGTTCATTTTTATTCGTGCATTTATAGAATTTCTTGTAAGTATGTTCAATAAAGGAGTTCATAATGCTCATGTATTTAATTTTGAAACTATATCACATAATATACAAATATGAATTACGGAATAGATTTATCGAACATCGAATATTTCTATCACGTAATTTAGAAAAACCAGAGATCCTTTACCACTTTAGAGTCAATCTCTGTACCACCGATTCGGGGTAGAATAAGAATACAAATAAGAATACAAATAAAAATAAGTCAGAATAAGCATAAGACCATAAATTTGGACTTGGTGGAGAATACGTAGGCAATGAGTTACACGGGCCAGTTTCAAGGTTATAACGAATTTGCATTGTTTCGACTTCTGCTCTTAGTCCAGAACAACCAAGCGAATTCCTGGCAAACCAAATGATCTAAAAAATGTTTTATACACATTGCAGATGGCCGGGAAAGCTGCCTCTCAGCTAGCCTTCGTTTAAAACAAGGTATGGGTTTCTATAAATTCTATTTTGATCGATATACCTATGTAAATTATGTCAAAGTCTAAACAACATAAATTGCAAGAAGATCCCTTACCAATCTCATCTCTCTAATTAAACAGATGAAAATCTACAACGCTTAGATCGCAGCCAATTAGCTCGTATTACTTGCTATATCATTCATACTTGTACCATAGCTATTTGTTATATAACTATAGTGATACAATTAGGAATTATATGTCAAATAATACCGATTGCCCAGGTCTCACCACGTGGAGGTGCTGCGAATGGAGACCCCCCCTATCCACGGCCCATCCTCCCTCCATTCGCGTAAAAATTTATCAACAATTGCATAAATTCCCCTTTTGATGCCCGTTTGCAAAACGTTCAATCTTTGATCGCTGTGCAAAGAAACAGCAAAAGGGATTTAAAAGAAAAATCGACGCGGAAAGCTAAACCTGAAAATAAAAGATAAATTTCGCCTTAAATTGATCCTAGAAATAAAAGGTAAATTAATCCCTAAGCTAAGCGTATAACTCTATGCGAGAATTTCATTCCTGTATCAATATTTTACATTTTTATTGGTACAAGATATGGATAATTAGAAAGTTTAAACAAAAAAGAGACAACATTTCGTTGATGCAACAAGGCTTTACACGTTTCTGGGCATGAAAATGTAAAATAATTGATAATTAAAAAATTAAAAAAGAAAAACCCAGGAAGAAATGAAATGTCTCGCAAAGAATTAAATTTATTTCACTAACTTAATACTAATTAATACTACTTATCGTTAAGTATATATATACTTGACTAGTAACATGCATGACTACTTTTACTTAACCCCAATACTGCCCAACTACAAATATTATACTACTTAAATACTAATGCGCCAAGCACTAAAGCGTAAGCCCCAGCATATTAATTTCTTACTTAAGTACTAAGGTCTTAACTTATAAGTAGTAAAGTAGTAAGTAAACAAGAATCTTACTTACTACAAAAATATTCTACCTAAATATCCTAACTAAAAATCTAATTCATTCTGAGTATCAAATATCTGAAGGGCAAAAATATCAAACCACCTTAGATAAATATCTAATTGCAACAAAGGAACAAAACAATGCCATGTGACTGCCTTCCGTCATGAACCATAAGAGATCCTGAAATGAATTTTGTAAATCTTGCCTATATAAAAATTCGAATTATTTTATACACATCATAATATATGTATATAAAATCTGGAGGGGTTGGAGGCTGGGGGAGGGGGGGTGCGTAGATGATCTGCCTATTATAAACATAGAAATACGCCCTACCTACACAAAGGATTAAAGATTTGATGTAGAAGTCTACAACCTATACAAAAATCTAAATCTTCAAAGGAAAGAGAAAGAGATGTGGAAGTTATATGGAATTTGAATTTCTTCGCATTATTTTCGCAGACCTCAGAATGGTTCCTGAAACATATCAAACTACAAAAAAATTAGTAAAATCATAGAACATGTAATTGATTATAATGATTAATGCGAGGAGATTATAAATAAATAAATGAAGGTCACACACCGCTACTTTTCTTTAAGTCATTTCCTTTTATGTATATTATTCCACTTCTGAGCCTCTGATATACTTACACAAGCTTGAATATTTGTTATACTATCAGATATAGCGATATGTAAACTTGTTAAATTAATAAATCTGAAACAAACTTATGTACTGGATTAGTAGATAAAAAAATTTCTTTAATTTGGCAGCTGAAAGAAAACAAGTTGTATTTAAAAAGAAATTTAATGATCTTCGAGCACAATTTTCCAAAAAACTTCATTTTTACAAAAAAAAAGAAAAAAAAGATAGCAATTCCTCCGAACACGAAAAAAAAAAGAAAATACTATTATTTGTACGAAGAGTCGACTTACATACACGAAATATTTTATTTTCAAAATTTCTATTAAAAATAAACGAGTTTCGCGAATGAATTTCGACAAATTCGGACATTCGTAAATTTACCACAAAGATACACGGTAAAAGAAATAATTATAATAATGAACAGTCCCTATATTATTGATTCTAACATGAATTTTTATTGACATCTGAAGGAAATTAATAATTTAGAAAATGTCACGGTGGCAATTAATATTTTGCAAGTCTAATTTGAAAAAATTTAATCTTTTACGGAAGAAAAAGTTATGGAAAGCAGATAAATATATAATACAGTAGTGTTTTCATTAACAAACGTTTCAGTAAAAAGGGGCGCTGAAAAAGAAAACACAATGGTAGCCAGAAGGGCCACCAAAAGAAAAATTTTCACTCAATGTAAACCCGAGTAACAAACCGTGAGTGAAATATCATTCCAAATTTCGCAACGCTAATTTATTAAATCTATTAATAATATAAAAGATTTACAAAATCAAACGCGAAGAGTGCATCATAATATTTGCTATAAAAATTAATTTACCATTTACAAAAAGATAGTAAAAAAAAATACAAAAAAAAAGAATGAACAGATAACTCCCGAAAATAATCATAATAAAATTAATTATAAACGCAACACTAATAAATACTAATTTATGCACTCATATGCAAAAATACGCAACACTAATTGCGAAGAAGTATGGGCAACCACGGTCCAGGCTGCTGATGGGTTACCACCCTATATGCAGCTATATAGCTGCAACAGGTGATCCTCAGGAACAGGACTATACTTCCACAGTCCCAGTGAAAGGATTTTGGACATTACGTATTCGCAACGCTATTTGAAAAACGCGATCATATTTCAACGCAACGCTAACTATGAGGGTGGGTAATTAAAAAAAAAAAAAAAACTCGATAAGGGTGAACGCAACGCTAATTCTTGAAATAAATTTATTAAAAATTACTATCTCTATAGGTACAAAAATGTACTTTTAAAAGATCCCGATTGGTAAAAGTCGCAACACTATAAATTTAATAAGAAGCAATAATTAAAAATTATTAACAATAATTAAAAAGGGTATCAAAAACAATCGCGATCTTATAATTCGCAACACTAAATCAAACGCGATCATTATTTCATCGCAACTCTAATTCAAACCGAAATCAACATTTGCTCGCAACACTGATTCAAACCGAAATCAACATTTGTTCGCAACTCTAATTAACATCGCGATTTCTGATCTCCTCCGCAACTCTAATAAAAATCGCGAAATCTGGTCTCCTTCGCAACGCTAATTCAAACCGTGATTAATTAATCGCAACGCTATTTACAAAAATCGCGATTTGCCCAAAACAGGACGATGGACCGATGCACATCGGTCAGTAAACAAATTACTACTACTACATACTACTAAATATGAGCATAGTGACAAAGTAGTAACAAGAATGGTTCCCCATCCTTTGGATGGGAAATCATTCCTAGGTACCCTTCTTGTGACAGTTTGTCGGGTACCTAATAGCCTCTTCTTCTTTCTTCGGGCGCCATGCCCGCTGTAACTTATATCTAGGCTCGAGATTCTCTAATCGGAAAAAAAAAAAAAAATACAACCGCGAAAGCTAATCGAGACTCACATGGACAAGCAACGATCAGATTGATCGTTGTTCGTGCACACGTGTAGAAACTCGAGCACATACACGTTCGATCACGACCACGACCGCGACGAAAATTTGAAAAAATCGATAGGTAAAGCTAGTGACGAATGGCAACCCCCAAACGTGCCAGCTTCACCGTCGACTATTCAAATGACATTTCCTGAAACAGGTTGTGCACGCGAAACGCGCCTACCCGACCTAAGACTGTGCCAACCTGCCCGGCCCTACCTACTTATAACTAGTAAGCACACCAGAATATACTACCTACCTAACTCCTCCTATATTTAAAAAATGGCAAAAATCAAGCATTCCAACACACCACACTCCACGGTTCTCACACATCACCAGGGCGCAAAGATCCTACACTACAGTAAGCGTCCCGGGACGCCCCCGACACCCGAGTGTGAACATACTACTTGCACACTCTAATTGTACGTACCATTTACTGAAATCGGCTGACGATGGCTAGGGACCTTTGCGTAAAGCGCGAGAATATCAATTCCCGAAAAAAAATTCATAATCGCGGAAGTACGAAAATTAGTAACATTACCGCGTTTATACTATCTATAATCCGTTGTATTTAATAGCGGATTATGTTCTACTATTGCGATTAATATTCACGAATTCTCAAAATTCATAAATATTCAGAAAAACGAGGGAAACAAATGTACGAACGATGTAATTCCACAACCTAACCACACACACAATGTGGAAAATACGTCGTGCACGATACCCTGACTCATCGTCAGCCGCTACAAAAATTATCAGAAGCTTATGAACTATGGTCATCATGCCCATTGCCTTTCACTCACACAAGTAGCACCTGGGCACGTGAGTGAGTTCCTGGCAATGAACACGGAAAGGGTTAAACCTGAAAATCCTGATCTAAAAACATATTTAGCGTATATAGCGTTTATCTAACGAGCTAACGTTCTTTTATCTTGTATATTTGCAATTTATCTTCAATGACTTTACTTTAAAAAATTAATGAATTATTGAAAGTTGAATATTGATAGGAAACATTGATAATGAACAAGAAATTTATTCGTGAAAGAAAAAACAAGGACTCGATTTAATAAAATAATTGATTCTAATTTAATAAGGAATAAAAATAACCTCAGATGATTTCTTCATCAAAGCACATTTTCGAAAACACGAAAATAAAGTTCATATTTATTGCTTTGATTCCAAAATCTATCTGTCGCGAAATGTTTTCTTGCACGTGATATCCAATACATTTTCGCACAAAAGAAATTTATTACTACTATTATTGTATTTCAAATTCATTCAATTAAATTATTCAAGATTACCAAAAAAACCAAAAATGGAATTGGCATTTATTTATTAAAACAACAATGATAAAATATATAACCGTTGTTGTTGTATCATAATTATAATTTTCATAATAACGAAGTCGAAGGGCATTCGACTTCTCCACTACAAAATACTTCAGTATTTCATTACTCTAATATGCATTTCAATGTTTATTCTATTTTAAACTAATTAACAATATTGCATTATTCGTGTTATTAATATAACATGTCAATATACTCAAACTATCTAGCCATATTTTTATTATTATTATTCAGAAACGCGATGTGCAAGAAAACCTATCCTGAATTAATAAATAAAACACAAGAGACATTTTGTTACAACTCACGGGTATAATAAATACCCGTGGTCACTATGCTCATCAAAAATTCTACGTATACAACCAATCACTCGTGTCGATTTGGACCTATCATCCTACGACATGATTGAGTGACCAGAGGAACCAAAATGCATGCGACTCACCAATCCTGGTGAATTGCCGCAATTGCTGACAAGAAGTCATAAAGGAAACCGACGTCGTGAAGGCAGCTATTGTGAAGGATGTCATGAAGGTAGACTCATTGGATGCGTGGAAAAATGGAGACTGTAAAAATCTGTAACAAAGAATCAAATATTAAAGTCTGTTCTTAAAGACACGTTAATCGTTTGAAAAATTTTAAATAATAAAAAATTGAAATTTTAATATAATAGTTTGAAATCTATTAAACTCTTTACAGCTTTACTCTTTTTGTCCCATAATCAATAATTATCAAAACAAATTAAAAAGACTAAAACTAATTAATTTACAATGTATAAATATACTTACATTTTTGGTTTCTAGAGCACCCTTGGATCCTTATCAGGCAGGAACTGACTTTAATATCGGCAACGAATATTTAGGAACAAAGGCAGGAATGGATAAAAGAAAAGAAAAATAAAAGATTATTAACGCGACCGTTTAAATTTCGATCCGCGAACAAACACTGACTCTACCCTCGCGTATAGCAATTATGATTATATTTAGCCAGAGCTCTTGGGCTCTGAAAAAGAAACATGATACTCGAACGAAAACAAACACTGACTCTACCGGTCGCATTGCTCGCGGCCACAAAGATTCCTGGAAGAAAAGATTAGTGGGGAGTGTGGAATGGGGTGGAGACTTCTTTTCCCTGTCCAACGTTTGTTATGAAAAACTACTGCTGTTTTTATGAAGTTGACCGTTACGCGTTTAGCTGACGATAGATGTAGGAAACAGAACGCATATTTGAAATACCAACGAATAAGTGTAAAAATGTTCGTGTATATAATGGTGACTCTTTCGTGGAAATAATAGACATTATTGTTCAACGCAAATTATGACGACGTTACAAAATATTCGCGACCGAAATACAATGAAATGTGAATTATTTCAATTCCTTATTGAAATATAATTTATCTAATAAATTTAATTTCAATTCAAGAATCAAATATTAACTATATATTATAATATGACGTATTAAACAAATTACCGATGAATCAATAAGTGGAAACACTTACAAACCTATATTACCTCAAATTCCGTTATAATAAGTTCAATATTACAAGATTCTCGCGAAAAGTAAGCAAATTCTAAGACGAAGCATCATGGCGTCCATACTTCATTCTCCAAACGTTCGTTGGCGGCCATATTTGCTTCTCAAATTTAACCGTTGGCGGCCATATTTGATCGTCAAATTCGCACGTAGGCGTCTAATGCGTCTGATGTAATTCTTGCAATCTATTAATGATCAACACAAAAGAAAATACAAAAGTTAAAACAAATATACGAAACCGTAACTAATTATAATATAATTAAACGATCATATTTATATTTAAACTATTGGTAACATCAATGACAAAATTTAAAATTATACAACCAAGAAAGACGAAAAAACTAAATAGATTTGCTATAATAATGTTCAAAAAGTTAATAAACAAGCACGTATTAATCGAATAAAGCTAACAATAATGTATGAATTATAAGAGAAAAGAAATGAAGGTATTACGCAATAGATAAGCGGTGGTTACATCCGTACGATGTGACACGTCCGATCGCGACAAGTTTCCATACTAGACTAAACGGTGCGCTGATTAGTCGAGAAACGGTTTCCCCTTCCACTTCCAATGTTCGGTGGATAGCAAAATCCACCGAATCCAATTAGGTAGAGACGTAAACGGTGTATTTCAAAATATTTCTTAGAGCACTTGACTATACAGGAAGTTGCCAGTGCGAGCAGGACAGCGAGGCGAAATCAAAACATTGAAAATTTGTTATGGCTTAGAAACCAGCTGGCATGGCTCGTTGCTTGCCTGTGCTCTAACAATTTCAAATCTCTCATCCTTCCGCGCAATGGAAGCGGAGTGGGAAGGTACCGCGTGTCTAATCAACGAACTATCTAGCAGAAACGACGCACGCGTCGCGACGCCGCGAATGGATGCTACGGGGGCGCAAAACATAGCATGGAATGCCGCCTTGTATACGAACTGTACGAACTATACGAACTATACGAATTATGCGAATCATACATTTCTATGTATATGGGTAAAATGTGGGGGGGGGGGGGGGGGGGGGGGGGGGGGGGGTGCGGAGCTCGAGGATCTTTCCGGAAAGTTCGATTTCGCGATTGGTCTAGCAGGGAGGTGCGGGGCGCGAGGATCTTTCCAAAGAGTTCGATCTCGCGGATTGGTCGAAAGGGGTGGCGTGAGGATCTTTCCAGAGAGTTCGATGTCGTGGTGGGGTCAACAGCGGGGATACGGGGCGCGAGGATCTTACCAGAAAGTTCGATGTCGTGATAGGGCCAACAGCGGGGGTGCGGGGCACGAGGATCTTTCCGGAGAGTTCGATGTCGCGGATTGGTTAACAGGGGTGGTGCGAGGATTTTTCCAGAAAGATCGATCACGTGATGACAACCGTTATATTATACAGGAAACCGTTATAACGGTCAGTTGAGTTTCGTCGGCCTATAAAGCAACATCGGATGTAGAGGGAAACATTCAGTATCTATTTATCTTCACACTTTCATCACATATTCTAACTCGGTCTTAGTCGTCACAATACTCTTATCGCGTAACGAAATCACTTAACGATATTGCACATTTCAATCTTCTTGCTTGTATATTCCAAAGTTCCTGTCGATTTTTTTTTAGCTCACACTGCTTTGAATAGAAAGTTCGTTAATTGTTCTTCCAATTCTGCTCAAATTTTGAAAATTCCTTTGTCAAATAAATCACGGTCTAAAGTCTAATAACGAAAGAGTAGCTTCGTGATTCGTTGTCCGTCTATGCTCTGACAATTTAAAATCTTTTTGTCCTGGGAAATACACATACATATATTATATTTTTATTACTAATTTTATAATTCATTTTATTCATTTATAATGTTCTTGTCGTGAAGATTAAACAGTATTTAATTAGTCATATTGATACAGAAGCATATTTGAATTTACCTTGTAGTTACAAATACACGTAAAGAGATTTCGGTTGATGATCTACATCGATACTTTACCCTATGGCTAAAACAAACATGACAGTCTCCTCGCGACAGATAGCTTGACCAATCACAGCATTCGTCGAGTCGCTGCCGGACAGTACGTATCGGTAACGCATAGTGGAATATCTTCGCGCGTGAACGTGAAACTTTCGATGCGTTTACAGAATGTATCCGGAAGTAGTGTTATATTTGATCGATGTTTTAATTACTGTAATCGATGAAATATTCGTTCGAGAACAATTGTGCACAGTGTCAGTTATTACTTCATGGTACGGAAACCATAGAATACGTTTACAACATCGACGAAAAATTTACGAATGTATATGTGAAACGAAGTGACGTTAAATACATAAAATGATGTGCGAAATAAAATGGTGAAAGTGCAAATCGCGTAAAGATACAAGGTTATTGCATTTCCTTCGATTACATCTTCCGAATTTCGATTGTCGATATTTAGACTCACATTGCTTCCAAAAGAAAGATTCTATATTATTCTCTATATTGTTCCTATATTGTCCAGCCAATTTTTCTTCCGCTTTCAGACGTCAGGTTAGCAATAAAGTGACAGGAATACATATCGTATGATGTTACAGAGTAGATAAGCAGTTACGCATGTAGACCGTATACTTCTATTGCTCATTGCGATACATAGCAAACATTACGTCGGGTAGAACATTTTTTCCATTGCTCCGTCAACTTCTACACAATTTAGAGGGTACGACGGCTAAATAAAGTAGTGATTGTACGAAATCGCAAACCGATGTCAGGTAGATAAAGTATATTCCCACATATCTTCGATATTTCGATCCTTGGTGGCGTTTCTTGAGTCTGGCTCGATAGAATACACTTAATTATTTTGCCTACGTCTTCTCAATTTCGAATGTCCATCGAAAGGAACGTGGAAGATGACAAGTGGGGCCGACGGAAATACTCAATTTGTGTCTCCCACCTTATATTTCCCAAATTTGGATTCCTTGTGCGGCATTCTGTAAATATTTCGATAGAATAGAATTATCTTCAATTATTCTGATTATCTTTTCTCAATATGGACTGCACGTTTGCTTATAATAGTGCCGAAAGTGACAGGTGGTGCCGACGGTAATACGCAGTGTGTGTTTCCCCACTCATATCTTCCGAATTTGGTTTACCTGTGCAGTTTTTCTTATCTATCTCGATAGAAAGGATTTTTCTTTAATTACTCTGCTTATCCTTTCGCAATTTAGACTGCTCGTTTGCTTATAATAGTGCCGAAAGTGACAGGTGGTGCCGACGGTGATACGCAGTTTGTGCTTCCCCCCTTATATCCTCCATATTTGGTTTACCTGTGCAGTTTTTCCAACCTATCTCGATAGAATAGAATTTTCTTTAATTATTCTGCTTATCTTTTCTCAATTTGCACTGCTCGTTTGCTTAAAATAGTGTCGAAAGTGACAGGTGGTGCCGTCGGTTATACGCAGTTTGTGTTTCCCCCCTTATATCTTCCGAATTTGGTTTACCTGTGCAGTTTTTCTTATCTATCTCGATAGAATAGAATTTTCTTTAATTATTCTGCTTATCTTTTCTCAATTTGGACTGCTCGTTTGCTTAAAATAGTG